>NW_024705381.1:0-27145 GCF_018977255.1 Callorhinchus milii | reverse complement strand
TCCATTCCGTGTCTGCCTTGTCGACACAGCTGTGTGTCACTCCAGGTGATGGTCCCACGTCCAGTGTTTGAAAGTAACTGAAGAGCTGAGAAGTTTTGTTCAAATGCCTTAAAAGTAACATTCAATATAATTGTCGATGTTGTTCCAACGTTTACAGTCTTCGTGCATCGTTTATGAAATAAGGCACCTTGGTTCGGTTTCAACATTGGCTGAGACTCTCCAGCAAAGCATGTCCTCATTAAGCAGCAGCCACCCACAAACAGTGCGGAGTCGCTACGCGTCGCGCCGCATTGCAGGCAGCGCTCCCGTCGGCTGACGTTAATGCCCATCAGCTGCGTCAAAAATGTGAATGCCGAAAGAGAGCATCAAATAACATTCGCGCCTGTCAATCCCCAGTGCGTCTCCCATGCATCCTCGCACTCCCTGTGCACGCGTCCTCTTCATACCCATGTGTTCCCCTGTGTCCCCGTGCATACCCCACGTGTTTACAAAGGTGTCCTTACTATGTGCCCTTCCATGTACTTCCCCATGCATCTCTGTGTCACATCTCTATGTCTCTCCCTGTGCATCTCTTTGCATCGCCACTTGTCCCCATGTCCGTCTTCTGTGTTTACCCCATGTAGCCCCCACCACGTGTACATCTGTGTCTGTTTCTCCCCATGTGTCCCCACGTATCCCTCGATATAACTCCCCTGTGCCTCCACTTGTCCCCCGTGTTTAGCATGCTCGCGGACAAGCTGAACATGTCCCCGGAGGAGGCGGAGCGTTGGATCGTGAATCTGATCCGGAACGCCCGGCTCGATGCCAAGATCGACTCGAAGCTGGTGCAGACCTTGAGCACCCACCCACCCCGCCCACCTGCCCCCGCCACCCCCCCACCTCCCCTGCCCCACTTTCACCCACTTGTGCTATGGGTATTGCATCATGTATGTGTGTATGTACGTACGTATGCATGTTGAACTTCTTTCGCACCGTACGTAGCCAACTGTGCTTATCGGAGGTGCGGGGGAAGGACCGCAAATCAAACACAAAAAGCAGTTCGAAATGAATGAGTTTTCAATCTCGATTTAAAAGTGCATAGCTCGCTTCCTCATATTGGAAGGAAGAGCGTTCCAGATGGCCGCAGAAGCACATTTGAAAGCGCGCGATGCAGTGCTCGTCTTTGTCGAGTCCATTCGAATCTCTTGCAGAGCAGTGCAAACCCTCTGCGGTAGAAAATGGCCCACTGAAGTGGATAGCACAGAGCTGCCTCTGAGATCCCTTTAAGTGATCTCGGGTCTACACAGTCGAGGGAAGCACTTTCCTATTGATCCTGCCACGTAGATTAATGCTCGTGTGATAAACTGACATTTTTTAAAATTTGCTGTGGCGCTGAGCTGTAATTTAACGAAATTAAGTGCAGAACCAAATTTGATATGATGGGAGGGTTTTTTTTACTATTCCAGCATTCAGAATGGCTGTGTCAGAGCCACTGGGCTAGGTGTGTCTTCTTGGTTCTTTCGGTAAAGTCACGTAGTAGGGAAGTAATAAAATAATAAAAATAAAACATAATAAAATAATTCTCACGACGTTTCGGCCACAACGCAAGCAGCCGTCCTCAGGTGAAGAACATGTCTGTCGATAAGACAGAGTCTAAATGACACGTCTTAGGCTTGGAGTGTCTATTTAAGCTGTGAGGGAGGAGGAAGAGAGCCTTGACAAAATAATTTGCATTTGAAGAGGAATTTAGCATATTTATGGGAAATGCAGGAATGCGAATAGTGCTAATTGTGAAATGCGTGGGAGGTGGGCGGGGGGTTTTCAAAGTCATATTATGCCCGTGCATTATGTAGAATTAGCAGCATCAAAGGGAGGGATCCTTAATTGCCATGTTATTCAGAAATGACTCAAGATTACACATTGCAATCATTGCCCCCTTCTGGCAGATATACCCATTTGCAGTTCGTTAATGAGTCACTTTGTGCCACTCGGGGTCAGCTTCCATCCGGGGGTTCACCTAGGCTCGGAAAAACTACAACTCTGCACTGATCGTTGATGCTTACTTACATTATGGGCGCAATATAAATGCAAGGATTATTATGACTATAATTCCTCGCTGTGTTTGAGAGCTGGGGCCTGTGCGTCTCTTAAAATACTACGGTGTCGTTGCTGTATGTTTGGTTACTGCTTCTCGTGTGGTCGTTGTAGTTGCTTTGTGTAGTGGGGTCACTGTGGTTGTGGTTTGCTTTGTGTGTGGTTACTCTGTCGTATAATCGCCAAGTGGTTAATTCTGTACATGTTGTGGAGTGTAATCACTCTGTGATTGTGTGCGGTGTATGGTGTAGTCACTGTAGTTAATTGTGTGTTTGCTGTGTATGTGTTGTTATGGTGTAAGTGCGCTCTTCGTGTGTAATTGTCACTAATATTGCAGCTTGGGCTGGACACTGGAGCTGGACACTGGGGCTGGACACTGGGGCTGGACACGAGCTTCATAGCTCGTCGGCTTCTTCCAGCGTCAGTCACGTGTCTTGTTTGCGGACGTTAAATGCGCTGTCACCTGTTGCCTTGCAGGGCCACGTGGTGATGGGCAACAACGCAGTGTCGCCGTACCAGCAGGTCATCGAGAAAACGAAGAACCTCTCCTTCCGCAGCCAAATGATGGCCGTCAACATCGAGAAGAAAATGTCTCAGAACAACCGCGTGGAGGTGGGTGGGGATGGGGGTGGGGGCGGTGTGCGGGGAGAGACGCGGAGGTAGCGCCGGAGAGAGGACATAAAGCGTGAGAGACAACTCGAGCTTTGTGTACGAGGCTCTTGCGCTTTTTATAGAGGGGGCTCTAAAGGTGCACCGCGTGGCCTGTCGTGGGATTGAACCATCCAACCTTTGCTACTCAGCGGCCGTGCCTCGCAAGCCACCGGATAAGACGAAAACGGCATGCTCTTGAACGCTTGGGCTTTTATTCGTTGACGATTACAGTCCGTCGTTTTGTCCGACAAGACCTTTAGGGCCGGCAGTACATGGTTCATAGCATGGGAAAACCGTGACTAACCCGAGCGTGTTTATTTTCTGCAATAATATTTGAATATACAGTTACATTTTTAGGGGCGGGGAAGTGGGCGGGGGGGGAGCTTTGGAGAGCCACTTATTGGCGTGCACTGGAAAAATACATGGTGTGCAAAAAGGTATCATCTATTATTAAAGAATTATTATTAGACAGCAGTTTTAAACTGTGCGGTCGAGACGACGTTGGCAAACGTCGTTTTTATTTATTTCTATGAAACCGAGAGGCTCGAGTGAAAAGCGCGAAACGGGCGGCGTTCAGAACGGATCGCAAAACGAAGTTGTGGTCGACCGACCGCCTGCAACTTGAAAACCTTGCTGTGACGCCAACGCCACGGCCCATGTGTGGATGTTTTAGAGGAATGAAGTGCGTGCGGTGCAGTGTTTCAAACTACCCAAGTGTGTGAGTGTTGCTGCCTTATCGACGCAGCTAAAACTGCCGTCGAATTGTCAATAGAAACAACAAAAAGCCCCACGCATTCGTCAGTGAGACACCGCCTTAAAAGGATTGATGTGTAATTGTTTGTGCTATAAATGTTTTTTAGACCATACGGTGTTATTATTGTTAATTGTGTTTGTGCACCACTGCCAACGCAGCTGCAGCAGTATCATGAAATAATTTGTCTTATTGTAAAGCTTGAATAATTGACGAAAACCTTCATGGACTATCAGAGGACACTTCACATCTGCTCACGAAAACTACAAACCCACTACACCATAGGAACCTCCTTTGCCAGTAGCAAAATATGATCATTGGTTTTTACCCTTTTATCTGGCAACAAAACTGACACCTTTTTTACAAGGAGTCATGTTTGCATTGACCACAATACCTGCGGTCAGAATGCAAACAAAAAACACAACTCTGATAATGTATGCACTGTCCTTGAAATTGATTGGTCCACACCCAAGACAGCTTTTCTTAGAGCCTAGTCTCACATGGTGTTGGACCAGATGATGCCAAAAGGCGCACAACTCAAAGACAATGCACCATCAGTATACTCCTTGTAAAAAAGGTGCCAGTTTTGTTGCTAGATGAAAGGGTAAAAAAACCACTTATGATAATACAAACCCACTAATTCAAACGCTATGGAACCACGTTGTTTAACCAATACCATTGCCCAGATTGTTATTGCTTTTGGGGACAAGATTGGCAACAGAATACTTCTTAAATAGCAAATGTTAGAGGAATAAAAAAAACGTAATGTTACACTCACGCAGCAGTGCAATTGGTGCTAATGAGGCTGGGTGAAAGGTCTCGCGCCCAGGGGAAAGAAGCCTCTATTAATGTATTGGCCTGACCATCGTGTGCTCGTGTGTTTTTAACACCGTGTTGAAGCGGCATTAGCATTATTCACGCTTATTTTTACTCGCATGTTAAAAGCTGAACGCTTAATTGTTTTTATTTTTTGACGAAGTGAATTGCCGCAGCTGCGCGTAATGGTTTTGCACTCTGGACTTGCTATCCGGAGGTCCGTTTGGTTCTATTCCATCTCTCGGTTCGGCGGTTGAAACATTGAGCTAGTTTACGAAACACACCCCCACCCCCCTCCCCATGCACCCCCACATGCGCCGCCCGCCCGCCCCCACCACCACCACCACCAGCAGTGATAAATGGGTGAAGCAGTCGGTCAATTGGCATGTTGTGTGGTGGGGTAAAGTTTGGTTACTCCGACCTCATCCTAGACGTATGGGTAGCGTGGAAGAGTAGGCCAAATCCCCTCCAAAGGGGCTGTATAGAGCTTCCTTATAGTGGACGCCCTTCCACCAGCAGTGGTGTGAGCGAGACATTGCAGGCCTGCACCTTATGGCAATAGGTGCTGTGGCCTTGTGAAAAGCAGCATCGGGATGTGGTAAGCTCTTTTGTCTGCGGACTCAAGTCGGTTGTGGAAATTCCACATTCCTATGCCAGGTGTCAGTATCTGCATGATGGCCTTCGCCTTAATGTACGAGTCTTAATTTTAGATTTGAAGTTTTCCTGACCGCAAGGATTCATACTCTTTGTTTTTTTCGGTAAAGTCACGTTGGTAAAAATTTAAATAGATAAAATAAAAATGAATGAAAGCAACTCGAATAAAATGTTATCAAATCACGACGTTTCGGGCGCAACACAGGCGTCCTTCTTCAGGTGGGGACAACGAGTCTTAATTTCCAAATTCTTTGGGCGAGCGCTTTATAACCAGGGAATGGCGCGATTATCATCTTGGCATCTCTCTCGCAATGGAGAGCAGGGCATCAGCATCCTGCCGTCACAACGGATTAAAGGGAGCACAGGGAAAGATGGGCAGTCTCTATGTATTCATCCGTTCTGAGAATTAAATACATGTGTGTGTGTGTATATATAAAGAATTCAGAAAGTTTAATATATTACTATATAGTGTGTAGAATGATGTGGCCATTTTGTGTCGTGTAGATTTGTGTGCTTTGCGTGGTATTTGTGGAGATGCGTGTGCGGTTGTGTGTTGTTGATTTGTGCATCTTTACAGAGATGAGTTGTGCGTGGGTTTGTATTACGCGGTTGTGTGAGTTTGCGTCTTGTGGTTTGTGCTCAGACTTGGAGTTGTGCGCAAGTCTGAGAAGTACCGTGCGTCGGCAGTTGCGTTGTGAAATTAGGGCACGGGTGGGTATGTGTGAGTGATTGTGTTTGGTGTACTCTGCGGGTGTTGTGTGTGCATTGAATTTACATGGCATTCCGGGATGAGGGATGGGTGGGATATTTTTTTGACCGTATGGCCAGTTGTTGTGTATGTGTAACAATGGTAAGATGTACATGTGTGTGCGTGCCTATTGAGCGTATCTATGAGTGCGCATTGAATTAAGTTTAGGGGATGATGTGTGGGTGGATTGGTGTGGTCGGTGCATAGTTAGATGTTGTGAACATGTGTTGAGTGTGTACGGTGAGTTGTGTGTATGTGTGATGAGTCTGTATGTTTTGCATGTTGAATAGCGTGGAATGGGGTGGGTGGGTGGGTGCATCATCCGCTCAGCTGGGCTTCGTCCGTTCCATGCTCCATTCTCCACGCCCTGTTATTGCCAAAATTAAAATTAAAAACACACGCTCACTGACGTCACCTCCCTCCCGCTCACCCGCACAACCTCCTCCACCCTCACCCGCTCACCGGCACAGCCAGCCACCTCACTCCCACGCTTGCTCACCCCCCCGCTCACCACCATTCTTCACTCTCTCTCATTTTCTCGCACATAAACTCCACATTGCACCTGTCGATGAACTCTGAATTCACAGTTAACCCTACCTGCCCATGCCCACCCTCAATCCCTACCCTCTCTCCCACCTCCTTGCACCCACTCACATGCACCTGATCACTTTTAGGTGCACACCTTCCCACCGTCATTCACATGAACAACTACACAAACTCCCTCACCTTCACTTACCGGTCAGAGCTCACCTTGACTCCTATTTATCCACACCCACGGATTTAAACCGGACAAGACAGGTGTCCTTTCACTCTGTGGATTGAAAGTTACGACATTCAGATGCCAAACGTTAATTGTTTTGTTGGCCTGTGACTCTCCTTTAAGACTCGTTTAAACCCAGCGCTGTTGCACCACTAATTCCCTCCACTTTGGATCGCTAATTGATTTGGACGTGTTTTGAGGAAACCCGAGAGACTCCGTGATGGAGGAGGTTGAGGGTTTTGGATTTGTGGGTAGAGTGGCCTCAGCGGTGAGCGCTATCGCCCCCCCCCCCTCAAACCGAGAGTTCACGGATTCAAACCTGACCTTTGACCTCTGCTGGTCATTACACATAGAGCAAGTGGAACACATGGTTCAGGGAGTAAACACATTTATAGAAAAATAATTGGACTTGGGCAGGATCCTTCATAACAAGAAGGGATATGTGGCATGGCCTGTGGTCAAGACTGACGACGGAATAGCATACAAAGAATGGAGCATGCCCTAGAGGATGTCCATTGCAGAGATGGAGTCAGTGATTCCATCGCAAGACTTGGCATAGACATAGCAACAGATTGGGGAGGCATTCATCCAGCAGTGCATAAGATCATGGCTAATGATGAATAGAATGATACAGTTTAGGTGTCATCTTATGTGGTGAATAACAACAAATGAAATGTAACAATATTTACACTACACGGCATGATGGGTAATATACCCACAATCCATTCGAAACCCAAAACATTACAGTTGTCATTTTCCCACAAAATGCTTTGCAGCATAAACAGTATTTATATTGGCCAATGTGAGGCGGGAGTGGGAGATCACATGTGAAATGATTCACGGTGATGGCTGGTGGTTGCAATATGAGGCAGTACAGTAAGTAGGATTCTGACGGGGTCTTCTGAAAAAGGTTTTCTATGCATTCGCCTTTTGTATCTATGGGCTGTCTCTGGTTTTCTGCCATATACGCACACAAAGCTTCATATATGAATTGGCTAATCATCACACAGACCCTCGTGATAATAATTCTAAGAGGTTCCGTGAGGCTTTCCTGGGATAAAATTTCATCAAGAATTCAAACTTGCAGCAAAACATGTTTTTTTTCAGTGCCCATTGGCACAATAGAGGATCGTCTGATGTGTCGGCGTTCTCACTATAAATTTTCATAGTGGGGGGCGGGAGGGGTGTAGAAGCAGCTAAATGGTAACAATAGCCGAATAAACCACGAGTAGAAATAGACCCAACGTGCTTCGAGCACATTTTCTTTGTGGACGATACTAAGAATATCATCCCAGGATAGGGTCAGCAGCTTGGAAGTTCTGGAATAGAACATGGCAAGTAGTCAGTGTTGGAAGAGGAGTTGCAGATGAGATCAGAGAAGAGAGAGGGGGAGGTTACGATGGTTGGGACACATGTGGAGGATGATGGAGGAGGGCAAAAATTGACTACTGTAGTCAAGTCCCAAAGCCAGAGATGGTGGTGGTGGTGGTGATCATGAGACTGAGAGTAGTCCCCGAAGGATATAGCGACCGTTTAACGAGTAAAACAGACCTTGAGCCAGGTGGTGGAAGTCGAGTGATTTTTGCAACAGCTGTGGAATCTAGCGTAAGGAAGTAACCAATGGCAAGCGGAGTGGTGGCATTGGCAGCATTGGCTGTGTATGTATGTTGAACTTCTTTTGCACCGTACGTAGCCAGCATACTCATCAGGGGTGCGGGGGGAAACCAACAAACTAAGTACAAAAAAAATGTAACCCGTAAAAACAACGTTTTTCACTATCAATCCTTTATATGCGTGGCATCGGTTTTATTTTATTATTCATTTCAGTTTTTCTTGAGTAAGAGTTTCATTTTTATCACATTGGTATTTTAAATTAAATATGAATTTTTTTTTCCCCTAAAAAGTGGAAAATTTTGGGGGGGGAAAAATTTCACGAAAATAAATTGTCACGCACAACGAGTCTGTGTGCAAAATGTCAGCTCGATTGGATCACGGGGAGTGGGTTAAAAAACGACCGAAAGATTTGCACGGTCGTAAGCGCTCAAGCAAGCATGCAAGTGAACTTAATAAAGGATTTAATAACTTCTAAAGAGAGATGGCTGTGGTGACGTGTGGTGTTCGTACGATGATTGTTGTGTTCTCTTTGTGTCATACACAGGCGCCACACTGGGCTGCTGCGGAGGTGTTCTACTGAGGGGGAGCGCTCGTGAAACCTTACCGGCTTCTCGCCCATCACCGTGTTTTCTGAATGAATCTCTCGTGGTATGAGAATCGGGCTCGTGCACATTTTTACGGCAGTTTATTTTTGCCAAATGACTCGACGAAACGAGAAATAAAGATGGAAAACCCAGACCAAACCTGCGTCTCCCGCGTTGTCATGGGTTCACATTCGGGCTGCCCCCGCCGTTCAGCAGACTGGACAGTGTTGGCAGTCGCCCTACTCCCGAAGCCATCGCACTGCTCGCAAACTTAAACCTGGACGTATAATTTTTCGATTTAAATCCTTCGTGACTGCAGGATTCATCTTCTTGGTTCTTTCGGTAAAGTCAAGTAGAATGGAAATAATAAAATGATAAAAATTCAACATAATAAAATAATTCTCACGACGTTTCGGCCACAACGCAAGCAGCCGTCCTCGGGTGGAGAGCAGGTCTGTCGAGTAGACAAGAGTCTGAATGACACACCCAGGCTTGGAGCGACTATTTAAGCTGGGATGCAGGTGGGACGTATAACTTGCACTAACTTGCCACAAGCTCGAACGAAGAAGAATGGGCCGACGATCAGCCAATCGTTTACCGGCGTTCGCGGTCACGCGGTGCGTTGGCCAATCGAATGTTCCGTAACGGAGCGGTGCACCGTTACATGCAATGGCTCTTCTGATTGGTTTGGGGGGCGGGGGAGGGGGACCTTGTGTCACCTTGGATATCTGGCATCTGATTTGTCCCAGAGAGTCACGTCGTCGCCAGTTATTATTCACTCGGTGCACTCGAGAAACGGTGCCTTAACGCGGCGAGAGAGTTTGTGTACGTCTGAGAAAGCTGATCGCTATACCGTCGAGAGCCTAGTGCTCTCAGAAGGGTCACCCAAGGCGGGAAGACTTCAGTGGAGACGTCAGACAAAACCCGTTTCGAAAGGTCCCCACATGACCTTTTCAAATAAATTGTGATCCAAGAAAGCAACGGAAACTACTTGGATTATTCCTCCTTCGAAAACTTCAATGATGACAAGCAAAATCAACAAAGGCCCTGAGTATCGGCGTCCTTTAAATAGGACAGGGGTGCTAAGAATCTCCGAGCTTGTGTCAAAGCAGAAGTAGAACATGCAATCAAAACAGCTAAGCCAGGCAAAGCGTGCGGGCCCGACACAATCCATGTAGAATTGCTCAAACTATTAGACCGGGACCAATATCATCGTGAAGTCGCACACGCCGTTAGGCAGCACTAAAGAGAGAGAGAGAGCACTCCACCGACATACACTGCACACCCGTGTAAACTTACAAACGCAAAAACAATACGGGCAAAGATTCTGCGTTGGCTTCTGTAGATTGTCGGGGATTAGTGCTGTGAGTGAGCAATCAAGACCAGCCGGTCACATGAGAGCGTGATGTGTGGTATGATCATTCCCTGGTGCAGCCACGTTTGTCTCACGAGTGTTCACAAACCGCGCTGGCCAAGGCGGCCCTCTGGTACCTTTTGCCACTAAAGTGCATCGTGGCTGAGAATGGAGCCTTTGTTGCCAGAGTTGTGTCGTGCAAACAGCTTTACCACCTCTCTTGTTTCACCAACAGTTGGTGTGTGTGAACAATTCTACAAATATCTCCTGTTCAGCCTGACAGACCGTTGAGACGTGCGCTGTTAGCAGGCGTCTGTTAAAGGCCAACATAGCACACAAGTATGTTGTGTTGGCCAATGCCATGCCTGGCTGTCCAGGTGCTCGTTTAAGGCCAAATTAACCTAAGCGAGTCCTGGGACAGCCTCCGACCACCTATTGCCACTGATGTTGACCACAGTTGGCAGTCAAAACTCGGCTTGCATAGTGAAGAAATGGGCCACTGCACCAAACCGATTGACACGGACACGTGCGTACGATGGGCTGCCATTTTCTGAGACTAATATTGCAGCCGAAGCAGTAAGACTACAGCGCACACGAACCGATTCAAGTTGGCTGAGACGGGCCCGGGCATTTTTACACCAAAATCCTAAGGGGGGTTGCCTTCCTTCGCTTGGCCGTCCCAACCTCTGGCATTTCCACCCAGTTCCCCGGCGTGTGCTATTTATCAATATTAATGCTATAACTTTAGATTGTCTCTGGCACTTCTCCATCGTCTGAACAATCCTAAGCTGGGTGGAGGGGGGGGGGAGAGTGCCGCAGTTTGGCCGTCGTTTGCAGCTTCCTTGGCCATTTTCTGCAGCAAGATCGTGAAATGTCCCCCAAAGGAGGAGGGAGGGTGAAGCTCTCTGCCAGCAGCAGCAGCAGCAAGTGCATCCCCGTGGCACATAAGATTAAAAACGAAAGCAGCACGCACAGTCCAACACGACGTGCGTGTGTGTGTGTGTATATATAGTGGTCTAAACGAGACCGCGTCTCAAGACGCCGTTCGCAAACAGTGGGGCCGAATATTTATTTTGCGGAGATGCTGCCAGTCGTAGGCAGACACGTAGAGGAACGTGAATGACCCTAAATTTCGATTTAAAGCTTTCGTGACTGCAGGGATTCATCTTCTTGGTTCTTTCGGTAAAGTCGCGTAGAATGGAAACAATTAAAATAATAAAATAAAACAATAAATTAATCTCACGACGTTTCGGCCACTACGCAAGCAGCCGTTGTGGCCGAAACGTCGTGAGAATTATTTTATTATGTTTTATTTTATTATTTTTATTGTTTCCATTTTACGTGACTTTACCGAAAGAACCAAGAAGGTGAATGACCCTGTACTTGAACAGGCAGACAGTCTCTTGTGTGAAGCTATACAATGCAATTTGTTTTTATATATAGTCCGAATGCAACTCTATCTCAAGACACTTTATAGTAGCAGGGGGAGGCAGTCGGGCATAGGCAGGAAAGAAAATGTGAAGGTCTTGAGGCCAGAGTGGGACATGCGTGGAGGGTTTTTTTATTCTTGTTTATGGCAATACGTTTAAGAGAATTGCCAGTGTCGAAGTTTACTTACCACGAGAGCACAGACTAACAGTGGTTCACTGTCTTGTCCATAGGGAGGGAGTTGAAACTAAATCTGAACTATTTTTTATTTTACCAGGCGAGGTCCACAAAGCTACATAGCTCTTTTTGCAGAAGCGACTTGGCCCCAAATGATGGCTCAATGAAGTGGCTTATGTGGAAATGTATAGCAGCCAAATACTCTAAAACAAATGTTTCTAAAAGTGAAGGGGGAAAAACGGAGGATCCGGAGCAAAATCCACGCGACCACGGGGAGAGAACATGCAAACTCCAAATAAACAGGTGTCAGGGTCTGGATCGAACCCACGACCTCCTGTATACCAGGCAAGGGAATTCACATCTCGCCATCATCAAGGCCGGTCTTTCCCAATTGGACACACCCAGAATTCACCACTCGACGGACAATCGCAATTTCTACATCGCTTCTTGGAAGGCTGCAAATACATATTTACAATTATTTCAGAAGATACGTACTCGGGGCAAGGTCCATATATCGTCCGAAAGGCGTCTTCCCGCAAGCGCACTTTGATCCAGCGTGTAGCGTTCTTTCTTCTGGAAGGTATTTCTTGCGTGCCCAAATAACTCGCAGACTCATCTTCCATCTGACTCGAGATAATCAACAGTCCAATAATTGGTCTCGTGCGCACTGGGGCGGTTTTTGGCACCCAACAGGGAGATCAATAATGAGGGTATCACGTAACCTATTAACTAAGAGTGAAGGAGAGCTTTCTGGACACCTCGTGCATCGGTTGTTGACGCGGTTAGCGGGGAGATGGCGTCCAAAGGAGATCGACAACTGAACGTTCTTAAATATGATTCCAAATTTCGATTTAAAGCTTTCGTGACTGCAGGGATTCATATTCTTGGTTCGTTCGGTAAAGTCACGTAGAAGGGAAATAATAAAAATAAAACATAATAAGGTTAAATTCTCCTAGCTTAGCAGTGTTCATTAGGACGCTGTCTTTCCGACAGCCCTATTCTTCACCTGAGGACGGCTGCTTGCGTTGTGGCAGAGACGTGAGAATGTTATTATTATGTTTTATTATTTTATTATTTCCCTTCTACGTGACTTTACCGAAAGAACCAAAAATATGATTCCCTTGAACGCGAAACATCAACGTTGGTTTTCACGACCTTCCAGCACCCTTAAAATGCACGTAGCTTGGCACAAGCGCCATGGCAACGTCACCGTTTCGTCAAAAATGTCAAGCATCGCTGCTGGTGTCAGTATTGTATTTGGGGTGTAAAGGGTTCGATTGTATGCGTGCGTTAAAGGTAATGCTGCATATGCAAATACACTTAACTTCACCGAGTCTCGAAATACATTTTCAAGAGGATCCTGCACAGGCATGTTTAACCAAATGCCATAAGAGTAAAGCTAAATAATTCAAGCATGCTCTGTTGAAGTAGCAGACGGGCGGTTTGTCAGTCCTTGGGCTTCCCTAAATTTGTCGCCACTATCGTGAGAGGGCTGCTCATTAGAAGCCCCGTGGGAAGTTTTGGCAGCAGATGGCTGTGGCACAGAGGTCGCAAACGGGTTTTGATTCCTTACCCGTACCCTACCCGAAATGAGTGACAAACGGTTACTCACCAGTGACTCACGGCCTACCCATACCCGGCCGCACCAGGGTCGCAAACGGCTACCCGTACCCGGCCGGGTACGGGTAGCCGGGTATCGGGTAGGGTACGGGTATCGGGTACCCGGTTGCGACCTCTGCTGTGGCAGCAGCTGGCTATACTATATTGATGAGTCCTAAGAAGAATAAAACTGATTGGAAAAAGATGGTCGCTGCATCACACACTTTCAGATGTGCTTCGACCGTCTGGAACGCTCTTCCGATATTAGGAAGCCACTGGATCTATGCATTTTAAAATTGAAAACGAATTTCTTTAGAATCGTTTTTTGTTTAGTTTGTTGTCCTTCCCCCGCACCTCTGATTAGCACAGTTGGCCACGTACAGTTTGAATGAAGTTCAACATACAGTTAGCCTTGGCCTTTCCATGGCCTTGTGCCATTTGTTACGATGTAATCTTTACATGCAAAGCATGTCGGGATTCTGTTGTGTTTCTCTGACACCAATGTGCGCATGCTGTATATTATCAGATAACACTGGTCAACAAAAAAACACATGTTTTTCTGGCCTGGACTTTTGCAGCTGTTTTAGACTAATTTCAGGGTGCTGATTCCAAATCTGATCTCAGATTTGCTCTATCACATCTCATTTTTATGCTATCGGCATACCCCATTTCATTGGTTTTCCCCGAAATTAACTCTGTCACTTATGATTGCAAGTTGTTGCGAGCCAGTGACTGCTTTAGTGTTAAAATATGGTGCTGTGTTTTTTGGATAGTGTGATTATAATATTATTTTATGTAGATATCCACATTTATTTAATATTTTTCTTCTGCAGTTTTTATTGAAAATGCAATATTTGATATCTCAAAAACCTGATGTGATAGACAAAAAAACTGATGCCAGATTTGGAATCAGCACCCCAAAATTTCCTTAAAACCGTTCGAATACCTTATGCCAGAAAAAGTGTGTTGACCAGTGTCATTCGTGGCATGAGTGGCAGGATACGCTAGAACCTGGAGAAAACCCATGCATACAGAGGATTGACGCGCAAAGCTCCATACATATGTAGTGGGCTCAAACGGAGTCGCAGACGTGCTCTTTGGAGGCAACACATTTATTTGACAATAAACACTATACGACCTATGGTGGTGACCACCAGGCTAACTACACTAATCACACGGTAACGAGCTACCACGGACAGGACCACAGCTTGGGTCCAGGTCCACGTGTTGGAGACTCTTCTTGTAGAACGTAGAACGTAGCTTCTTCAGGATAACAACAGCAACCGGTCCATCTGGGGGACCCGGCTTATATCCTGTGTCGTGGGGCTCGCTCCGCCCTTAGCCACGGGCCGCCTTCTCGAATCGTCGAGCAGGATCTTGACCTGGACACGTGATCACCCCTAGCCCCCTTTTGGGTGGCCCCCGTGTAGACACCACCGGTCACGTGTTCTCCGGGGTCAACCAGAGTGCCATGGTCCCTTTAAACCCAATTCCGTGGCCGGCACTCTTGCACCGTATCCTGTAGGGGCCGGCACTGCACGCCGAGCGTGGTGCCATCCATCGCTGTCAGCGCTCACCGAGCCCCGCTTAAGGCCGGTACTGCATCCACATTCAAGTGGTGTCCGCGATGTCCATACATCGCACGCCGTGCCTCTCCCAGGCCGGCCTCACACAGTGACATCCAACGATGTCACACAGATTGCTTCCAAGAACCCACTGAACTGGACCTCATAATCAACGTTTTTGGGTTTAGATCGCGTTATTTATAAATGTGTCGTAACCCTCCACCACCCGACACGGCCAATCAGTAAAAAAGTGTCACGTTGACAAAAGACAAATTCGTTCACTGCTTTAGCCCACCGGTGTGTTGAAGCGTGAAACCACAACATTTACAATTTTTGAGTACGACGTTTCGCTGATAATTGCATCCAGCATCATCGGGCAATTCGCCAGAATGGACCTGCCCTATCCTGGACACCTCGCAGGCCAGCAGCAGCAGCAGCAGCACAGGAGAGATGTGTATTATGGTGTGCAAGAAGTTCAACGTACATGGAATATGAGTGTGTGACGGGCTAGAGAAGAGATGGACTGATGTGGTGCAGAAGGATGTGGAGCTGATTGGGACCTGACGATGATTTATCCAGCACTGTCAATATCGGCCTCTGCGGAGGAGGTTCATGAAGGATGTGTGGGGGATTTGGAGGCAGTCGCCCTTCAACAACAACAACGGAGGGCAGAGAAGTGACGCTGCCAACGACGAGCGGAGCGCCGGGGTTGCTAAAGCACACTGGGGAGCACAGTTGATGTATCTGCTACTCATCTCAGCCGGTCACCCATGGCACCTGGGTCTGTTCCGTGACCTCCTGCCAGCGGGCCTTCGACACTTAACATGACCTCAAAGTGTACCTAGCATGGCACATGCGCTGTTGTGACGTCACCGCCACTTAGTGCTGAACGACGGTTGTTGTGGTATCGATGCATCCTATGCCCGAAAGTGGAGAGCTTACTGCAGCACATTGTTTGTAAGGTCAGATAGCCGCTCGACGGTACGAGGATGAATGGTGGCAGGGTTGTGAGGACATGTACACCGCCTCAGCCCGCGCTCACAAATCGCATTTTAAATCCGTCAAAAAGTAACTTGCAAGGCCACTGCCATTACTGTCCTTCCGGAGAAGAATAACGATCTGACCTTACGACCTCTCCAATGCCAGATTTGCTCGGTGTGTCTTGTGAGTTCGTGCATTAGGAAGGAACCCCTCAATCCGAGCATTTAGTCCATGAGCCACAGCAGAATTTGGTACCACCTGAGATAGTCAACCTCGAGTCCTACCGATGTATTTATGTTATACGGCCACCACGAGATAATTACTTGATAACCCCATGCATCTTCTTGGTTCTTTCGGTAAAGTCACGTAGAAGGGAAGTAATAAAATAATAAAAATAAAACAGAATAAAATAATTCTCACGTTTTTTGGCCACAACGCAAGCAGCCGTCTGACGCTGTCTCCCCGACAGACCTGTTCTTCACCTGAGGACGGCTGCTTGCGTTGTGGCCGAAACGTCGTGAGAATTTTATTCTGTTTTTTTATTATTATTTTATTACTTCCCTTCTACGTGACGACTTTACCGAGAGAACCAAGAAGATGAATCCCTGCAGTCACGAAAGCTTTAAATCGAAATGTAACCCATGCATATAAAATGCTTCTCACATCATTCACTCTTCTTGGTCACAACGATTGGAACCGCTAAAGTTATGCCACCTCTGGGTTGTACCGACAAGTGAAACGTCTCGGTCTGGCCTCATGGATTATGACCCTGATTGACCTGCGGTGCCTCAACTATTGAACGAAGTAGCTGCCCCCAGGTGAGTGGCTGGCTGACGGGGCTTCTGCCAAAGGATGTGCGGAGAGCGATCAGGGGCCTGGGACGATGATCTCTAAGGTGAATTTCTGAGGGAGGGTTTAGTCGGTGTGCATGGCAACTTGAAATGGCATTACTACTGCTTGTACTTTGTTATGAAACATTGCACCCAATGAACTCCGCGTGAGTACTGTAATGCAGTGGCTGTGAAGGAGGAGCGACGCTCACAACAACGAGCGGAGCGCCGGGGCAGCTAAAACGCAGCGATGTGGCACAGTGATGGCCACATCATTTCAGTCGTCTTAGTTTACGCCTTCAACACCGGGGCCTGACCCATCACCTGTCGGAGAGCATTTGACACTTCACGCAATAGCCTAAAAAGTGCACATAGCCTGGCACAACAACTATGGTGGATGACATTGCCTCTTGGGGCGGGGGGTGGGGAATGGTGGTTGTAGTCTAAGTTGGATATCCGTATCGGTTAGGGTTGCCTGTATGCATCGGAATGGGTGTGTACACGTGATATAAGCGGTTTCGCGCATTGGTTAGCGAGCTTCGCTGTGAACCTGAACAACTGAGTTCGATTCCCGAACACGTCAGTGGCGCGTGATATCTAGAACTGGTTCTGGACCAAGCCTAGGTCGACACAGCCTTGAATAAGTGCCTAATGGAGTGCGGTGTGTAAGCATCGGCACTCGGGAGACAAAGGCGGCCTGCCGTCGTACCACTCTTTCTCATAGGTGCTTTTTGACAGCACTTTGCGCTTGCTGTCTGTGCAGGCTACATGGGAGCTTTGCCTGTATGTGGACGTGGGCTGGGCGTGCGAGCTGCCCACCGCTAATGGGTCTGCGCGTGCCGCATTAATTATTCAGTAAAAACAAGAGCGAGTGTGACCGCACCCAACCTCACACACACACACGCACGTGTCCACCAACACACACACACGCGCATACACCCAATCTCACACACACACACGCACATACACCCAATCTCACACACGCACATACAGCCAACCTCACACACACACGCGTGTCCACCAAAACACACACACGCACATACACCCAACCTGACACACACACACACGTGTCCACCAAAACACACACACCCAATCTCACACACACACACACGTGTACACCAAAACACACACACGCACATACACTCAACCTCACACACACACACGTGTCCACCAAAACACACACGCGCACATACACCCAACCTCACACACACACGTGTCCACCAAAACACACACAAGCACATACACCCAAACTCACACACACACACGTGTCCACCAACACACACACGCACGCACATACACCCAACCTCACACACACGCACGTGTCCACCAGAACACACACACGCACATACACCCAACCTCACACACACACGTGTCCACCAAAACACACACGCGCACATACACCCAAACTCACACACACACACACGTGTCCACCAAAACACACACACGCACACACATATACTCATCTTCACTCAAACTCGTACACGTGCCCATGTACCTTTGGGTGTGCTGATCATCACCAAAATTTGCGAACCCAGTACATCACCATCCCTTGAATGTCTGCCATGAGACTAATGCGTATGGTCATTAGTCGGACTGTAAATACAATACTTGACCTTAGTAAACTGCATGTGCATGTGTGTGTGTGTATTCTATGGGGAGTCGTAGTGTAGTGGTCAGCGCACTGCACTTCGAACCCGGCGAATCGAGTTCCATTCCCGCTCATAGCCAACATCGGCGATGGATATTTGAGGCCAAATCCTGAGTGTCGCCTAGGTCAACTGAGCCTTAAATGAGTACCTGGGTGCCGTGTGCAAACATCACCACGGCTGAGACAAACGCAGCCGAACGTAGCGCTCACCACACACCTCCCCAATATTTGTGACCACACCGACACCGCTGCATTCCGTGGCCGTGCTGGCCTTAATATGATCTCGCTAAATTGCACTTGCCCCAACAAATCCGTTGAGCTACTTGGGGGATCTTTGCCTTTATTTGTATGTCAGGATACGCGTGCATGTGCGCGCGCGCGCGCTGCAATACGATCCTGGTGACCCACGTTCGATCCCTGGTCACGAGAGATCATCAGCTTCATCATCCCCCGGGGATCAATTGGTGTCTAAAGCTGGTTTGGGTCTCCTTTAGGTTAACTCGGCCCAATGTGGTGGGGTGGCGGGCGGAGGGAGTTATAGACCCAAGGGTTTGAGTGAGACAAATGCGGTCGGGCGTGTGTATGCTTCTGGCCGAAGCACCACGTTCTGTCCCGGCCTTAATAATAATATGCATTGGCTAGCAACACTTAACGTCCCACAAGGTCTAAAATGGTAGTGGGAGGTTGTAAATAACGTTTTCAATAAATAATGTGCCGTCAATTTAAACAACATCCAGGTGCATCAGCCTATCTATCAATCGGCGTTCTGAACCAACATTTTAAAGCAGCATTTGAAATCGTCATCATCAGCCATGGTCGATCCACCGTTGGATCAAAGCCTTCCAAAGCCGTGCCAGGTCACTAGAGTTGTTGTTTCACCATACTTTATGACTCCCCCCCACCCCCCCAAAAGGAGAGGTAGGGGGAGTGGTATCTGTTGAGATATCATCACGCACCACCGATGTTAGCCGTGGTCGTGAATCGAACTCGGTTCGCCGAGTTCGCAGCGAAGTGCGGCTTATCCACGGCTTCCACGCGTCATTTGTTTAAGCAGACACAACCTTAGAAGGGTTTCGACTTTTCTGGGTCTCATCGGCAGAGTGTGACCCACGTAATCATTATTATTGATGAAAACAGGCGGCAGTCTGTTTTACGCGTGAATCATGTTTTAGCCCCCCACCCCCCCTCAATCATCCCATGAGATTCTAGACCAATGATTTGCAGCTGTCAAACGCAACACGTGGGAGCGGTGGCGTCGTGGTGAACGCGCTGAGCAGCAATGTTGGGGTGTCGGGACTGTTGGCTACTGGTCACACGTGCCGTCTGACCAGGTTCTAGAGCGTGCCGACGAATATTCGGTGAGAAATTCCGGTTTAGTTTGTTCAACCCATGCAGGTGGGGAAGGCAAGTGACCAGGAAAGTATATTCTTAGGTTTTTTTCGGTAAAGTCACTTAGGTAAAAACATTAAAAAGTAAAATAAAATCACGACGTTTTGGAGGCAACACAAGCTTCCGTCTTCAGGTGGAACCGTCACAGCCACGACAGCTGTATCAAGTAAATGAGAGATTGCAGGAGCTACCACTCCGTTTATATAATGGTTGGAGAAGGTGGTGGGGCAAGGGCCGCATACTTATTATTAATATGGTACCCCCACAGTCGATGTGGAGGTTGCACGTGGTGTAGGATAAAGTGTCGGTACCGCCAAGGCGTGTGGCTAGCGAGGAAGAGTAGGCCAAATACAACTTTCATATTATTATTAAAGAGCCCATCGATACCTTATAAGAGAGAGCTGAGATTTGCTCAAAAGTCCACAAGAAGTATTGCCGGTGAGTACCACCTTGGGTGGCAATGCTACTGGTTTGCACCACGGGAAGTATCCACCATGGCAGTGTCCACCAAGAGGCGTGACCACCTCGGGAAGTGTCCACCATAAGGCAGTGTCCACCACGGGAAGTATCCACCATGGCCAGTGTCCACCAAGAGGCGTGACCACCTCGGGAAGTGTCCACCATGAGGCAGTGTCCACCACGGGAAGTGTCCACCATTGCCAGTGTCCATCATGAGGCGTGACCACCACGGGAAGTGTCCACCATGAGGCAGTGTCCACCACGGGAAGTGTCCACCATTGCCAGTGTCCATCATGAGGCGTGACCACCACGGGAAGTGTCCACCATCAGGCAGTGTCCACCATGAGGCGTGACCACCACGAGGCAGTGTCCATCATGAGGCAGTGTCCACCACGGAAGTGTCCACCATTGCCAGTGTCCATCATGAGGCGTGACCACCACGAGGCAGTGTCCACCATAAGGCAGTGTCCACCACGGGAAGTGTCCACCATTGCCAGTGTCCATCATGAGGCGTGACCACCACGGGAAGTGTCCACCATGAGGCAGTGTCCACCACGGGAAGTGTCCACCATTGCCAGTGTCCATCATGAGGCGTGACCACCACGGGAAGTGTCCACCACGAGGCAGTGTCCACCATGAGGCGTGACCACCACGAGGCAGTGTCCATCATGAGGCAGTGTCCACCATGAGGCAGTGTCCACCATGAGGCGTGACCACCACGGGAAGTGTCCACCATGAGACAGTGTCCACCATGAGACGTGACCACCACGGGAAGTAAGTGTCCACACGAGGCAGTGTCCACCATGGGGCGTGACCACCACGGGAAGTGTCCACCATGAGGCAGTGTTCATCAAGAGGCGTGACCACCACAGGAAGTGTCCACCACGGGAAGTGTCCACCACGAGGCAGTGTCCACCATGAGGCAGTGTCCACCACGGGAAGTGTCCACCATGAGACAGTGTCCACCACAAGGCGTGACCACCACGGGAAGTGTCCACCATGAGGCAGTGTCCACCATGAGGCGTGACCACCACGGGAAGTGTCCACCACGAGGCAGTGTCCACCATGAGGCAGTGTCCGCTATGGACAATGTCCATCATGGGCAGACGCGGAATACTTGATGATGCACAAATAGAGAATGTAAAACTCGCTGGCAGTGTGTGGGTGACTGGTCACCCGGAACATATCCATGGAGCATACAACGACTCGATTCCCGATTGACAAAGGCGAAGAAGAAGGAGGAGGCATCATCATCATCGCGGCAGTTTGATGTCCCGTCCCCGCACCTCCAATTAGCACGGTTGGCTACGAGCGATGTGAAGAATTTACACTATGAGATCTTGTTTACCAGTGGCAAAATATAGTAGTAGGTTTTTACCCTTTTAACTGGTACAAAACTGACACCTTTATTCAAGGCATCATGTTTGCAATAACCACAACACAAGCAGTCAAAAAAAGCAAACAAAAAGAAGCAACTCTGATAATGATAATAATATGCACTGTCCTTGAAGTTGATTGGTCCACACCCGAGACGGCTTTCTTTAGAGCAGCGGTCGGGAACCTATGGCTCGCGAGCCATATATGGCTCTTTCAGTGACGGCATATGGCTCCCAGACAATTTTGAGTTGAAAAAATAAAAAAAATCAGTTTGGAACTGATTTTAAAATACTTGTGATATTGCTTAATAATACTGTGTCATTTTAAAGTAAACAGAAATTAGTTTTGAAGATACATTTCACGGGTCACGCCTGCACGAAGCTCCCATGCAGCACCAGAAGTCGCATTAAAAGTAAGACATATTTAATTTATTATACGTTAAAAATACTATATGGCTCTCAATGAAATATATTTAGAAATATTTGGCTTTTATGGCTCTCCCAGTCAAAAAGGTTCCCGACTCCCTGCTTTAGAGCCTAGTCCCCATTGGTGTTGGACCAGATGACACCAGAAGGGTAAAAACCTACTACTATCTTGTGCCACTGGTAAAATAGATCTCATAGTGTAAACGCTTACCCGAGCTCTCAATACTCTGATATTGCACTGTGTTTGAGTTGTACGCTTTCTGGTGTCATCTGGTCCAACACCAATGGGGACTAGGCTCTAAAGAAAGCCGTCTCGGGTGTGGACCAATCAACTTCAAGGACAGTGCATATATTATATCATTATCAGAGTTGCTTCTATTTGTTTGCTTTTTTGACTGCTTGTGTTGTAGTAATTGCAAACATGATGCCTTGAATAAAGGTGTCAGTTTTGTACCAGTTTAAAAGAGTAAAAACCTACTACGATGTGAAAAAGTGCAACTTAAATTTCGATTTAAAGCTTTCGTGACTGCAGGGATTCATCTTCTTGGTTCTTTCGGTAAAGTCACGCTTGCGTTGTGGCCGAAACGTCGTGAGAATTATTTTATTATGTTTTATTTTTTATTATTTTATTATTTCCATTCTACGTGACTTTACGAAAGAACCAAGAAGATGTTCAACTTACACACGACGATTCTCCACTCCACCCTACTCCTGACGCAATAATCTGCCTCATCCACCACCTCAATGTAAAAAAAATTAACTCGTAAAAACAAAGTTTTTCACTATAAATCCTTTATATGCGTGGCGGCTAGAGTTCTCTCGTCCTCTGGCTTGAGATGGCTGCCACCTATGGGTCAGATGATTGCCTGCCACCATTAAGCAATTGGTAATTAAATATAATTTATTTTTCCTAAAAAGTAGAAAATTTTGGAAAAAAAATTTCACGAAATAAATTGTCACGCACAACGAGTCTGTGTGCAAAATGTCAGCTCGATTGGATCACGGGAAGTGGGTTAAAAAACGACCGAAAGATTTGCACGGTCGTAAGAGCGCAAGCAAGCAAGCAAGTGAACTTAATATAAAGGATTTAATGACAGCTGTTGCTTGATACCTGCATCGGCCAGTCGGAGAAGAAGCAGACATTTATAGACTCGGAGTACCACGGACTTCACATAGATACCCATAGAGTCAAACAGAGACCTGTAGATTCCATTACAGGACTTTAGACTCGCATACAGACCAATAGGCTCACACAGAGATCTACGGATTTCAAATCAGGACTAAAGACTCACATAGAGACCCATAGACTCATGTAGGGACCTATAGACTCACACAGAGATCTACTGATTTCAAATCAGACTATAGACTCACATAGAGACCCATAGACTCAAGTAGGGACCTATAGACTCACACAGAGATCTACGGATTTCAAATCAGAACTATGGACTCACATAGAGACCCATAGACTCATGTAGGGACCTATAGACTCACACAGAGATCCGTAGATTAACTTACTACAGACTAACATAGAGACCCATAGACTCGTGTAGGACCCATAGACTACTACTCTGTGGTGTCATCTTGGTGTGGTCTGAGACTGTTTTGTTATTTTTGCTGCCTTATCCAAGCTTTATAAATCTGAGTTATATAATAATTGATCCATAATATAGTTTTTTTTTGGGTTAGATCACGTAAATATATAATGTTGTCTATAAACCCGCCACCAACCGACACAGCCAATTAGTAAGGTTTGTCACGTGAACAGAACGTGCCAATTCGTTACTAGTACAGTGAGTGCACCGCTGTGTTGGAGAGCAAATCCACAACACTTACAATCTGAGTACGACGTTTCGCCAGTAATTACAACCGGCATCATCAGGCGGCAGCCAGATTTGTGGAGAAATCCTGTTTTCATTCCTTAAATGGATAGATTTTGATGACGTCACTTGTGAGCCCTTTTAGTGCGAAGTTGGGGGGGGAGGAGTTGTTGAGTGTGCATATACTCTCTTTGGTTCTTTCGGTAAAGTCACGTGGGTAAAACATTAAATTAAAATTAATAAAAACTAAAAAAAAAAGGTAAATAATAATAAAATCACGACGTTTCGGAGGCAAGACAAGTCTCCGTCATCAGGTGGGACCGTCACAGCCAGATTTGCTGCATCAAGTGAGGCAGGGATTCAAGATGCAAGCTCATCTCTTGAGGAAAGCATATACTCTTTGGTTCTTTGGTAAAGTCATGTGGGTATAAATAAAATAGATCACGACGTTTCGGGCGCAACACAAGCGTCCGTCATCAGGTCTGACGCAGCAGACCACGGCTTTCCCACATGATGACTCATGCTTGTGTGGTTGCGCCCGAAACGTCGGGATCTATTTTATTTTCTACCACGTGACTTTACCGAAAGAACCAAAGAGTATGGATTCCTGCAGTCACGAAAGCTTCAAATCAAAATTGTGCATATAAATTACAACGGGTATTCATTACCCATTGGGTTTTTTAATATGGTAATAATGAATTAAATTTTGATTTAAAGCTTTCGTGACTGCAGGGATTCATATTCTTGGTTCTTTCGGTAAAGTCACGTAGAAGGGAAAAAAATATTTTTTTTATTTATAATAATGAATTACTTTTATATATTTTGTTTATATTGAGTGACTTGCTAACTTTTACCTCTATTTTGCACTCCTATGGTTGTTGTTATTGTTGCTGTAACTTGCTAATCCGCTCATATTGGACATCAGTGAAAAAGAGCTTCATAGCTCATCGGATTCCTCCTGCAAGGCTCTCATGTTGATCATCACAGCGATACACTCCGCAACTCCTGGCACAATCATCTGGCTCAACCACCACCTCAATACTCTTAGTTCTTTCGGTAAAGTCACGTAGGTAAAAAATGAAATTAAAATTAATAAAACAATAAAAAATAAAAAAATCACGACGTTTCGGAGACAACACAAGTCTCCGTCATCAGGTGGACCGTCACATGATGCAGCAAATCTGGCTGTGACGGTCCCACCTGATGACGGAGACTTGTGTTGCCTCCGAAACGTCGTGATTTTTATTTTTTATTGTTTTACTTTTATTAATTTTAATTTCATTTTTTACCTACGTGACTTTACCGAAAGAACTAAGAGTATGAATCCTTGCAGTCACGAAAGCTTCAAATCTAGAATCACCACATCAATGTCAAGTTGCAGCTGTTGCTCTACAACATCAGCAGCCATGCGTTGAAGGAGAAGAGTCCACAATGTGCATTGTCCACCGTGGATTTAAATCTTAGCATAAGCAGACATTTGGTAACCTTCATCATGGGACCTCCTTTGCCAGTACCAAATATACTAATAGGGGTTTTCCCTCTTAATTTTAGAACTTTCGTGACTGCAGGAATTATTATTTGGTTCTTTCGGTTAAGTCACGTCTCAAGATAAAATAATAAATTAAATAATAGCATATTACGACGTTTCGATTGCAACACAATCAATCATCATCAGGTATAATGAAATAGCGACATAAATCTAACAGAAAACTATAGACAGACATATTAGTAGACAGATATATTGGTGATATCTGTCTACTAATAGGGGTTTTCCCCTTTTTTCTGGCAACAAAACTGATACCTTTTGCAAGGAATCATGGTTACATTAACCACAATACTTGCAGTCAAATGCAAACAAAAAAGCAATACTCTGATAATTATGCATTTTCTTTGAAACTGATTGGTCCACACCAGAGACAGCTTTCCTTAGAGCCTCGTCTCATATTGGTGTTCGACCAGATGACGCCAAAAGGCGCACTTTTTGTTGTGGGCCATTGGCTTAAAGGGCCCCAAATCAATATTGGACCTAAATTTCGATTTAAATCTTTCGTGACTGCAGGGATTCATCTTCTTGTTCTTTCGGTAAAGTCACGTAGAAGGAAATAATAAAATAATAAAAATAAAACATAATAAAATAATTCTCACGACGTTTCGGCACAACGCAAGCAGCCGTCCTCGGTGAAGAACAGGTCTGTCGGAAAGACAGCGTCTGACAGACCTGTTCTTCACCTGAAGACGGCTGCTCGCGTTGTGGCCGAAACTTCGTGAGAATTGTATTTTATTACGTTTTATTTTTATTATTTTATTATTTCCCTTCTACGTGACTTACCGAAAGAACCAATCAATATTGCACCTCTTTGACTTTGGGAGCCACGCGTGTACCCGTCCGAGCTGGTACCTGCGTCTGTTCTGTTCTGCGCGAGGGCGGCTCTCTATAGATCTTGCACGGGGAGAGGAGGGCCTTGTGAAATGAGATGAACGCTGACGAATTCGTAAGTGCCTTTAAAGTAATAAATAAATTGATAAATAATCTGGCGAGTGGGGGAGTTGCGGTACGGTGGGGGGGGGGGATGGTGCTGACGGGCTTGGGTCGATGTGAGATGTGCACTGCTGAGATGACACCACGGGTAGGGATGACATATACGGGCAATTCGAGCCCATGGGAGGGGGGGGGCAGAGAAGGCGAGGGGGGGGGTACATGAGGGCGGGGGGCGAGTGGAGTTTATGTGTATGCATATGTCTGTGTATGTACGTGTGTGTCTGTGTATAGGTGCTCGCGAACAGCACTTGCCCAGAAGTCTGTTTAAGGCTATACGGGGGATGTTTGTCTTTGTTTGTCTGTCTGTGTATACAGGAGCACTTGCCCCAAAAGCTTGGAAAGGGCTATACGGGGGATCTTTGTCCTTTTTCGTGTGTGTATATTTATGAAAATGCGTTTATGTATGTGTGTGTGTGTCTGTGGCCTCAAAGTGTACCTAGCCTGGCACAAGCGCTGTGGTTATGTCACCGTCACTGATATTAGCCGTGGCTGGGACTTTAACTGAGGTTGCCCGGGTTACACACAGATAGACGTACACTTAGACAAAGATCCCACGCATAGCTCGTCACAATTGTCGGGATAGGTGCTGTTGGTGAGCACCTATTAAGGTGGGAACGGCACACGAGAGGGTGGGTGGCCAACAACACGCCCAGCCTCTTTCGTCTCCTCTGTGATGTTTGCGCACCGTACCAGCTGTACTCGTTTAAGGCCGAGCTGACCTAGGAGAGACTCAGGACCAGTCCAATATTTGTCAACCATATTGATCGTGAGCGAGAATCGAACTTGGGTCGTCGGGTTCGGAGCGCAGTGCGCTAACCACTTCACCACCGCTCTCCATACAGACACACACAAAAGACAAAGATCCTTCGTATACGCTTAACATACTATTCGGGCAAGTGCTGTTAG
>NW_024705380.1:47500-50154 GCF_018977255.1 Callorhinchus milii | reverse complement strand
TGGCTCACCCCTCCCCCCTCCCCCCTTCCCCCCCCGCCTCCCCCCCTCCCCCCGGCTCCCCCCTTCCCCCGGCTCCCCGGCTCCCCCGGCTCCCCCCCTCCCCCCCGGCTCCCCCCCCGGCTCCCCCTGGTCCCCATCTCCCCCCCCTCCCCCCGGCTCCCCCCTCCCCCTCCCCCGCTCCTCTCCCTCCCTCTGGCTCACCCCTCCCCCTCCCCCCCTCCCCCCCCCCGGCCCCCCCTTTTTCCCACGCTCTCTCTCTCTCTCTATTTGGGGAGGACAAGTTTGCAGGGACATGGGGAGAGGGCGGGGGAGTGGGGTTGATCAGATACAGAGAGAGAGAGAGAGAGACAGAGAGAGAGACAGAGAGAGCACGACTGAGAGATAGAGAGACACAGAGAGAACGAGAGAGAGAGAAACAGAGAGTAAGAGACACACAGAGAGAGTGAGAGACACAGAGAGAGGGAGAGACAGAGAGTGCAAGACTGAGAGATAGATAGAGACATAGATAAAGAGACACACACACAAACACAGAGAGAGGGAGAGACTGAGAGACAGAGAGTGAGAGACAGACACAGAGAAACAGAGAGAGCGAGAGGCACAGAGAGAGTGACAGAGAGAGAGCGCGAGAGACACAGAGAGAGCGACAGAGAGAGCGAGAGAGACACAGAGAGAGCGACAGAGAGAGCGAGAGAGACACAGAGAGCGACAGAGAAAGCGCGAGAGACACACAGAGAGTGACAGGGAGAGAGAGCGAGAGACACAGAGAGAGCGACAGAGAGAGCGAGCGAGAGACACAGAGAGAGCGACAGAGAGAGAGCGAGCGAGAGACACAGAGAGAGCGACAGAGAGAGAGCGAGCGAGAGACACAGAGAGAGAGAGAGAAGACACCCAGAGAGCGCGAGAGAGACAGAGAGAGCGACAGAGAGAGAGAGAGAGCGAGAGACACACAGAGAGAGAGAGAGAGCGAGAGCGCGCGAGAGACACACCCAGAGAGCGCGAGAGACAGAGGGACACACGCAGAGAGTGACAGAGAGACACAGAGAGCGTGAGAGCGCGAGGGTTGCGTACCTCTGCCCACAGTGCAGGAGGTCGTGATGGCGCTGTTGGGAGGCGGTGCAGTGGACACAGTGTCCCAATGATCTCCGTACTGTTCCGTGGTCAGGATATAGAGATAGAGAGAGATACAGAGAGAGAGAGAGAGATACAGAGAGAGAGAGAGCACGACTGAGAGATAGAGAGACACAGAGAGAACGAGAGAGAGAGGGAGACTCTGAGGCCCTCGGAGCCGGTGATCGATGGTAGAATCCGAGGGGACCTTCCCGGGTAATCTGTGGGAAGGGGTGACCTCCATCCCAGTAACACAGGAGGTTAACCAGACTCCCATTACGCTCCGTCTCACAGAAAATATCCCTCCTCTGTTTCACAGTCACGTACGATCTCTCCCGTCACAGGGGATAGTTGTTATTAATTATCATTATTATTAACGATTGCGATTATTGCTGAGCACTTTGAGGCAGCAATGCCACTGTTTGTGGGACACTCACTGCTGTGCGCCATCGGCCGCCGCATTTCGCCCACAAGTGTACGGTCAATTCACTGTGAAGCGCTTTGAGACATCGAGAAGACCGGAAAAGCGCTGTAGCAAACGCAACGATTATTAATCCTTTTTATTATATTACTATTATTGCAATTGGAGTCTCTGTAGCTCAGGGGTTAGACCCTCGCCCCCCACCCCACAGCCCCTGTACCCCAGGGGTTAGACCCCTCACCCCCCACCCCACAGCCCCTGTAGCTCAGGGGGTTAGACCCTCGCCCCCACCCCACAGCCCTGTAGCTCAGGGGTTAGACCCCTCGCCCCCACCCCACAGCCCCTGTACCCCAGGGGTTAGACCCCTCACCCCCCACCCCACAGCCCCTGTAGCTCAGGGGTACCCCTCACCCCCCACCCCACAGCCCCTGTAGCTCAGGGGTTAGACCCCTCGCCCCCCACCCCACAGCCCCTGTAGCTCAGGGGTTAGACCCCTCGCCCCCCACCCCACAGCCCCTGTAGCTCAGGGGTTAGACCCCTCGCCCCCACACCCAAGCCCCTGTAGCTCAGGGGTTAGACCCTCGCCCCCCCCCACAGCCCCTGTAGCTCAGGGGTCAGACCCCTCACCCCCCACCCAACAGCCGCTGTAGCTCTGGGGTTAGACCCCTCGCCTCGCACCCCACAGCCCCTGTAGCTCAGGGGTTAGACCCCTCGCCTCACGAGCCAGAGGACCCGGGTTCGATTCCCGGGCGGGTCAGGTCGGGGCGAAACCTCAGGCAAGTTTCCTTACACACACAGACAGACAGTCACACACACACACGGATTATCACAATAAATTAAATGTTTGTTTTACCACTGACTGGAATAATTGCCGGTACGAGACAGATTAACACGATAATTCTGCATTCCATTTGCCTCCTCGCTCGCTCTCTCTCTCTCTCTCTCTCTCTCTCGCTGTAGTGTGACCTCTCTCTCTCGCTCCCGGAATAAAGACCCCCCCCCCCCCCTCGCTCTCCCACTCTGTCTCGCGCTCACTCTGTCGCTCTTTCTCTATCTCTTTCACACTCTCTCTCTGTCCCTCCTTGTCTTGCGCTCTCTCGCTCGCTGTCTCTGTCTCTCTCGGTCC
>NW_024705380.1:0-40000 GCF_018977255.1 Callorhinchus milii | reverse complement strand
CCTGGAGTCCAGGGTGGAGGCAGAGAGATAGAGTTTACCCCACACCTGTGGATGATATCACTGAGTGGGACCATGTGAGCACCACATGAGAATTACGCTCCAGAGTTCTTGAACACAGAGAAACAAACTGTGGGTGATACAAACCGCCAGACTCCAGTCCAGCAACTGCACAAAGAGAAGGTGCTGGGAACGGGAGGGGGAGGAGATGGTTTGCTGATCCCGGCCGTGTTGGGGTTGAATAAGCCGCACATCAGCACTTCACGGCTCCAGTCCCCGTCTGTTCAGACAGTTATCCAACCATTTTGCCTCTCAGGTCACTGTACAGGGACTGATCATGTGGCTGTAAAGTCTGGCCAGAGAAGACAGGAAGAGAATGTCACTACTGTCACAGGTGTAACAGTCAGCGGTGCAAATAATAATAATAATAAATAGGAATCCGAGCATTTCATACAGCGCCTGATCACGCCATTAAAACACAAGGAAACCTGTCTAAGGTTTCTCCCTGACCCGCCCGGGAATCGTACTCAGTTCCTCTCGCTTGTGAGGCGAGGGGTCCAACCCCTGAGCTACAGGTCTCCCCTCGTGTCACAAGGTGTGGCAGGTCGCTGGGGGGGAACAGGAATCAGGGAGCCTGGGGTAGAGAGTGTGACGGGGTGACTGTCAGCAGCACGTACACAGTGAGCTGCACTGAGGAGACAGGTGCTGACACACCATGGACACACAGCTGACCACCGCCCCCCACCCACCCACCCACCCACCCACCCCGTGGGCAGCAGCTCTCAGCAGAGGGTTGGCAGAGGTCTGGAGGAGGGTATGTTGCCCTCATGGCCACTGGCACATGGTGCAGGGCTCAGGGCAGAGGCTACAAGAGGACGTTTGGATCCCACACAATGAAATATGAATCATCTCTCACCGTGTAGGTGGCATTGGGATCAGAGGCCTCAGCGAGTTCCTGCAGTAAGAAAGTCAGAGTGAATATAAACAGTCAGGAGATGGGAAGAGTTGTGCTGAAGGGACAGAGAGCAACGGAAACCTGTCTTTGTGTTTCACATCTGATCAACAATATCATCATAGATTGTGTTTACAGCACAGAACGATGTCTGTGTCTGTGCTCGAGCTCTCTCCCCCACTGTGGCTCTCTACTCTAACCCCATTCCCTGCTCTCTCTCTCTCTCTCTCTCTCTCCCCATCGTGTCTGTGCTGGGGCTCACTCCCCCACTGGGGCTCTCTCCTCTAACCCCATTCCCTGCTCTCTCTCTCTCTCTCTCTCCCCATCGTGTCTGTGCTCGAGCTCTCTCCCCCACTGTGGCTCTCTCCTCTAACCCCATCCCCTGCTCTCTCTCTCTCTCTCTCTCTCCCCATCGTGTCTGTGCTGGAGCTCACTCCCCCACTGGGGCTCTCTACTCTAACCCCATTCCCTGCTCTCTCTCTCTCTCTCCCCATCGTGTCTCTCTCTCTCTCTCCCCATCGTGTCTGTGCTGGGGCTCTCTCCCCCACTGGGCTCTCTCCTCTAACCCCATTCCCTGCTCTCTCTCTCTCTCTCTCTCTCCCCATCGTGTCTGTGCTGGGGCTCACTCCCCCACTGGGCTCTCTCCTCTAACCCCATTCCCTCCTCTCTCTCTCTCCCCATCGTGTCTGTGCTGGGGCTCTCTCCCCCACTGGGCTCTCTCCTCTAACCCCATTCCCTGCTCTCTCTCTCTCTCTCTCCCCATCGTGTCTGTGCTGGGGCTCACTCCCCCACTGGGGCTCTCTCCTCTAACCCCATTCCCTGCTCTCTCTCTCTCTCTCTCTCCCCCCATCATGTCTGTGCTGGGGCTCACTCCCCCACTGGGGCTCTCTCCTCTAACCCCATTCCCTGCTCTCTCTCTCTCTCTCTTCCCCCCATCGTGTCCGAGCTGGTGCTCGCTCCCCCACTGTGGCTCTCTACTCTAACCCCATTCCCTGCTCTCTCTCTCTCTCTCTCTCCCCATCGTGTCTGTGCTGGGCTCACTCCCCCACTGGGCTCTCTCCTCTAACCCCATTCCCTGCTCTCTCTCTCTCCCCATCGTGTCTGTGCTGGAGCTCACTCCCCCACTGGGCTCTCTCCTCTAACCCCATTCCCTGCTCTCTCTCTCTCCCCATCGTGTCTGTGCTGGGCTCACTCCCCCACTGGAGCTCTCTCTTCTCACCCCATCCCCTGCTCTCTCTCTCTCTCTCTCCCCATCGTGTCTGTGCTGGAGCTCACTCCCCCACTGGGGCTCTCTACTCTAACCCCATTCCCTGCTCTCTCTCTCTCTCTCTCTCCCCCCATCATGTCTTTGCTGGGGCTCACTCCCCCACTGGAGCTCTCTCCTCTAACCCCATCCCCTGCTGTGTTCTGTCATGTCTGTGCTGGTGGTCTCCGAGACCGTATCTTAGTGAAAGGCTCTGTGTAAGTTCACCTTATTGTTGCACAGTGTTTGAAACTGGACTGACACATCCACAGAGTATGTGGAGTCGGGGAAAATAGCAGAATGGATAGCAATCTGCTGCAAAACAGACAGCAGAGAGTAGGGGTAAAGGGCAGCGGCTCAGACTGGCAGGGGGTGGGCAGTGGGGTTCCACAAGGATGGGGATTGGGACCCACTGTTGTTCACAATATACATTAATGATTTGGACTCGGGAATCAGAAGGACAATTTCAATATTTGTGGACGAGACCAGATCGGGGGGAATAGTATCCAGAGGAGGACGGTCACACGTTACAGCAAAACATTAATAAACTTGCTGAGTGGGCACTTAAATGGCAAATGCATTTCAATGCATCATCGAGACGTCTCAAAGCTTCACAGAATATACTGTAAAGCCAATTGACTATATTTTGGGGCGAAACACGGCGCCAATTGCACCAGCGACGTCCCACAAACAGTCTGGATTGATGGACCAAATTATTATTTTAAAAAAGGTATTATTACCCCAGAAAAGCAATCCGCCAATCGACTAACAGCCGGGTTCCTCCTTACTGCTGGTAAACAATGTGTGTGTGTGTGTGTGTGTGTGTGGGTGTGTGTGTGGGTGGAGTAAGGAAAAATTTTCTCCTCGCCCAGGAATCGAACCCGGATCCTCTCGCTTGCAAAGCAAGTGCTCTAACCACTGAGCAACAGGACCATAGACAGATGGTAAATGAGATGAGGAGGAACTGCTGTACACAGAGGGCAGTGGGAATGAGGAAGCTGTGGTCTCGCCCTAACCTCAGGTCTCTGGCTTGCGAGGCGAGTGCTCTAACCACTGAGCTACAGGACTCCACAAACAAAAATAATCCTTGCATTTGATATATCACCTTATCACATCATCGAGACGTCTCAAAGCTTCACAGAATATACTGTAAAGCCAATTGACTATATTTTGGGGCGAAACATGGCGCCAATTGCACCAGCGACGTCCCACAAACAGTCTGGATTCATGGACCAAATTATTATTTTAAAAAAGGTATTATTACCCCAGAAAAGCGATCTGCCAATCGACTAACAGCCGGGTTCCTACTTACTGCTGGTAAACAATGTGTGTGTGGGTGTGTGTAGGTGGAGTAAGGAAAAATGTTCTCCTCGCCCAGGAATCGAACCCGGGTCCTCTCGCTTGCAAAGCAAGTGCTCTAACCACTGAGCAACAGGACCATAGACAGATGGTAAATGAGATGAGGAGGAACTGCTGTACACAGAGGGCAGTGGGAATGAGGAAGCTGTGGTCTCGCCCTAACCTCAGGTCTCTGGCTTGCGAGGCGAGTGCTCTAACCACTGAGCTACAAAAATAATCCTTGCATTTGATATATCACCTTATCACATCATCGAGACGTCTCAAAGCGCTTCACAGAATATACTGCAAAGTGAATTGACTGTATATTTTGTGGGCGAAACACAGCAGCCAATTGCGCACAGTGACGTCCCCACAAACAGCCTGGACTGAGTGACACATTTTTTATTTCTTTTTGAAGGAATTACTTCCCCCAGAAAAGCAATTTGCCAATCGACTAACAGCCGGGTTCCTACTAACTGCTGGTTAAACAGAGGCGCGTGTGTGGAGGAAGGAAACTTGCCCAACATTTAGTCCTACCAGGAATCAAACCCTACTCTAACCGCTGAGCTACAGGACTCCACAGTCCATATACCAGCGATGGAAAGATAACAGCGAAGGTTTACTACGACTGTACCAGTGCTGGTTGGCTACTGGTATTAGGGCAGACGGGAGAGGTTGGGCTGTTTTTTGCCAGAGAAGAATCACTCAAGAGAGGGCCTAATGGAGGTGTTTACAATTATAAAAGGGTTTGATAAAGTCAGCATAAATAGGCAACTGCAACTTGTTGGGGAGTCTGTAACCAGGAGACGGACACAAGTGTATATTAGCGCCAAAGGGATGTCAACCAGAATAGGAGGAACTCCTTCACCCAGAGAACGGTGACAATCTGGAGCACTGCCTGAGTCAGAGGGAGAAGTGGGAGGATTGTGTGTCTACTGTGGGGTATAAACACTGGCACAGACTCGTTGGGCTGAAGGCCCATCTCCACACCTACAGTCCAGGTAAATCTATGTAAATAACCATTTACTTAACCTTCTGTTTAACTCTCCTCCAGTTTATGCCCCCGTTGGGTTCTATTCTATAGTGCAATGAGCTTTTATTATCATTACCGTAGAGTCCTGAAGCTCAGTGGTTAGAGCACTTGTCTCGCAAGCGAGAGACCTGGGTTTGATTCCCAGCAGAGAGAAATGTTGGTCAAGTTTCCTCACTGCACACGTCTCTGTTTACTGAACAGTAAGTAGGAACCCGGTTGTTAGTCGATTGTCGGATCTCCTTTCAGGGGTTAATAAAACAATCGTTCACTTCAATCCACGATTGTTTGTGGGGACGATGCTCTGCGCAATTGGCTGCCGCGTTCGCCCACAAATATACAGTCAATTCACTTTACAGTGTGTTCTGTGAAGCGCTTTGGGACGTCCTCCCGACGTGAAAAGCGCTATATCAAATGCAAGGATTATTATTATTATTATTACTCTGTGAAGCGTTTTGAGATGTTTTCTATGACGTGATAAGGCGCTGTGTCAAATGCAATGATGATTATTATTGCTATGTATCTCAGAGGCCTTTTTTTTAAGATAATTAAAAGTAATCAAAACTGATTTAATGCTCATTGTCTGTGGACAGGACTCCGGCCTTAGGGAATGTCAGAATCGAGCCCCCCCTCTATGACGGTCTCTGGTCCGGTCCCTGAGCCAGGAGGGTCCACAGTATCCCAGGGAACCGGTGATGACAGCACAGCCCGGCCTGGCTCATCAGCAGGACCTGGGGCAGACCAGTCACTGGGGGCAGGGAATCCTCCCCCTCAGCTCCTGTTAACACAGCAGCCAAAGCCCTGACTAACGGGGAGGGTGGTCCTCGCTGGACAAGCAGCGGGAAAGCGAGTCAATGGCAAACTATGTGGGTTTAGCTGGTTAGCCTCCAGCAGTTACCCCAACGCACACTCTGGGGTCCACAATGATTATGGAATATAATTAATTTCAGTCATTCGATTATGTAGAATCATAGAATATTACAGCACAGAAGGAGGCCATTCAGCCCATCGGGCCTGTGCCGGCTCTTTGGAAGAGCTTCTCAATCTTTTCCCAACTATCTTAAATCCATGTCCCCTGGTTACTGACCCACCCGCCATGGAAGCAGTTTCTCTCTGTTCATCCTATCGAATCCCTTCATTATTTTGATCACCTCTATTAAATCTCTCCTTAACCTTCTCTGCTCCGAGGAGAACAATCCCAGTGACCACCATACAACAACAACAACAACATCATACATGTGGAAAGCGCCTTTCACAAAAGAGGACGTTCCAAGGCGCTGGACAGTCAGTGTTTCAGACCCGAGCTGGGGGTCGGGATCGGGGTGGATTGAGGGCGGGGGGGGGGGGATCAGGGTGAGGGAAAGCACGATCGAAGACTCGGGTCTTGAGATGGGTCTTGAAGTAGGTGAGGGAGGGGGGGGGAGGCGGAGGGACTGTGGGATGGAGTTGCAGAGGGTGGGGCAGAGTGGCAGAAGGCAGAGCGCCCGCCAACAGTGGGCAGGAAATCAGGCCATCTATTATATAGAATCATGGAGGCGGGGAACGAGAAGCAGACCACAGCAGTTGATTATCCAGTCAATAATTTGAGTCAGTTGGCGAGATTCAGGGGAGTTAACAGCTGCTCACTTCATGCCACAGACAGTGAGATGGAACCATGTTGACCAGAGGTTGTTTTAGTAACTATCCTGACCTGGTTCCCCATATGGCTGGACTCATTCTGGTAGATTGTTCGTGCCTCATTGCGTGTTGAAGAGATTCCTGTTGTGAGAATGACACCATTATCTAATTTACTCTCTCATCACAGGTTCATATATTTTTCATACCCGGTATCATCCATTGACATTGCCTCTCCAGGTCGAGGATATTCTTTCCTCAATGGGGAGCGGAAAACCCCATCAGATGGATCACCTTAGGACCGAGATCTCGTTTGTGCTCTCTGAGCCTCTGAGCACTTAGAATAGTCTTTGTATTTGATATAATAATAATCCTTGTATTTGATATAATAATAGTCCTTGTGTTTGATATAATAATAGTCCTTGTATTTGATATAATAATAGTCCTTATATTTGATATAATAATAGTCCTTGTATTTGATATAATCATATCATAGAATCATAGAATCGTACAGCACAAAAAGAGGCCATTCGGCCCATCGAGTCTGTGCGGCTCTTTGAATAGAGCAATTAATGTCAATCCCACTTCTCGTCCCTTTCCCCATAACCTGCAAACCCGTTCTCCTCAAATACCCGTCCACCGCGTTTTTAAAAGTAATTATCGAATCTAATATAATAATCCTTGGATTCGATACACTGTATACGTCACTACAAATAAAAGTGATGTAGTTACCGGGATCTCCAGCAGAATGCCTACGCTTTCTATAGACAACAGCAATCAGGAGAATGATGATCACAAACAATATAACCCCGAGAGTGATGGCTGCGATGGTGGCGCTCTGATCCTGAGCACCAACAGAATCTGGAGGGGAAAGTCAACAGATGTTAATGTTCATACAATGCCCTTCACATGGGTTATCATAATAATCGTTAATAATCCTTGATATAGCGCCTTATCACGTCTTCGAGAGTCTCAAAGCGCTTCACAGAATACCCTGTAAAGTAGTGACTGTATATTTTGTTTGCAGCCAATTGTGCACAGCAGCGTCCCACAAACAGTCGTGGATTGAGTGACCAAATTATTATTATTATTTTCTTTTGGAGACATTATTACCCACAGAAAAGCGATCCACCAATCGACTAACAACCGACTTCCTACTTACTGCTGCTATCAAAGGTGTGTGTGTTCTGCCTAATGTTTCACCCTGACCCGCCCGGGAATCGAACCCAGTTCCTCTCGCTTGCGAGGCGAGAGCTCTAACTACTGAGCTACAGGGCTCCAAGTGTAACTCCCACGGTCAGTCGGGCTTATTTGATCAATGGTGAGCTGTGGAGTTGTGTGTGACAGAACGGTGCCATTAAATATCCATTTAGTCTCCAAGTTCTGCTGAGTGTGTCCCAGTGATTGTAAGCTCAGGGGTGTCTGGTCCATCTGCAACAGACGCAAGAACGGCTTCTTTATTACCACTGAACGTAAAGCATAAGATTGAAGACTTATTCAATGTTCTGTGTTACGGTGACACTGGTGATTTTTCTGTGAATAGTATGATAATAGAATCATACAATTATAAACCAGTGGTTACACTGAACTTTTTGACAAAGATGTTCTTTTGGTTTCTGTTTTAATAGTACTGTAGCTCAGTGGTTAGAGCACTCGCCAGAGTGAGAGACCTGGGTTCGATTCCTGGGCAGAGCGAAATGTTGGGCAAGTTTCCTCACTCCACACACACTCACACACACCTCTGTTTATCCATCAGTGAGTAGAAACCCGGTTTTTAGTCGATCGGTGGATCAATTTTCCGATGGTAATAAATCCTTCAAATAATAATACTAATAATTTGGTCACTTCAATCCATGACTGTTTGTGGGACACTGCTGTGTTTCGCCCACAAAATATTCAGTCACTACACTTTACATTGCTGGAGTCCATAACACTGTAATCTGCCTCATAGCGCAGTGTGATCAGCAGTGGCTGCTCGTCAGTGATGACATAACGGTGACTGCTTGGATTCCTGAACCACAAACAGCCCAACTTCAGGGTCACCACTTCAGTTTGCATCAGCTGCTGTACATGTTTGTTATGTGCGAAGCCTTCCTTTCTTGTGCTGAAGACAATCCATGTCTTGGAAGTAAATTCTACATTATAACAGGACCCCCTTAAAGAGAGTTCCACGTTTCCGTGTCATCGTTTTCCTTCATTGGTATCAGTCCTTTTCACTTTGCTGTAATAATCAATAACCACATTCAGCGAACTGACCGTCCCGAATACTGATCCAAGAATAATACTGAAGGAACTAATAGTGACTCAACCCTTAGACTAATAATAATAATCAGTGCATTTGATATAGAGCTTTTCACGTCTTCCAGACATCTCAAAGCTCTTCACAGAATACACTGTAAAGTGAATTGACTGTTTATTTGTGGGCGAAACGAGGCAACCAATTTTGCACAGCAGCGTCCCACAAACATTGAATCACCAAATAATATTTTTTTTTCTTGAGGGATTATTCTCAGGCGTGTGGAGTAAGGACACTTTCACCCTTCCAGGAATCAAACCCCGGTCTCTCACTTGCAAGGCGAGTGCTCTAATCACTGAGCTCCAGGATTCCCTACAGGACTGACCTAAAACTGACCTGTCTCTAATACTGACCAGCGTCCGACCCTTATACTGAACAACATAAGGTTCGGATGAGACATTAAATCCTGCCTTCTGTCCAGATGGACGTTAATAATAATCCTTGCATTTGATATAGCTCCTTATCATGACTTCGAGACGTCTCAGAGCACTGGGCGAAACGTGGCAACCAATTGCGCACAGCAGTGTCCCACAAACAGTCATGGATTGAATGATAAATGTATTATTTGTTTGTGTCCCTGAACAATATAGTGTGTCAGCCCGGCTCAATTAGTGGCACTCTCACACATGAATCAGAAGGTTGTAGTTTCAAGCCATTGTAAGGACAATGTAAGGAATTATTACCCCCAGAAAAGCAATCCGCCAATTGACTAATAACCAGGTTCCTACTTACTGCGAAGGTAAATAGCGGTGTGTGGAGTAACGAAACGTTTCACCTGCCGGGAATCAAACCCCGGTCTCTCACTTGCGAGGTGAGCGCTCTAACCCCTGAGCTACAGGACTCCCACTATTCGAAAATAGAATGGAGTTCCTTCTCCTGGTGTCCTGGCCGACAATCCTACAAATAAAATCAGCCATTCACTCCAAGGCAGTTGGTGGGGAGATTGCTGTGCGCAAAATTGGTGACCGTATTTTCCCAGAAAATACACACAACTATATCACTTCACAGTAATCTATGAAGTGCTTTGATGTGTCGGTGATGTGATAAAAGTGCCATATCAAATGCAAAGATTATTCTCATTATTATAATGAATTACGATCCACTCAATTTTCCTTTAGAGTTTAAAGGATTTTGAATCAACCCAATTCTGTAAATGTATGAAAACAAAGGGGAAAATTGAAGGGATGAGAGAGAGAGAGAGAGAGAAAGAGAGTGAAAAAAAGAGATGAGAGGGAGAGAAGGAAACAGAGAGATAGACAAGAGAGAGTAAGGGAGATTATATAAGGAGGGTAATAATTCCTTCAAAAAATAATAATAAATTGGTCATTCAATCCACGACTGATTGTGGGACACTGCCATAATTCGCCCACAATATATAGTCAATTCACTTCACAGTAAATTCTGTGAAGCGCTTTGAAACGTCTGAAAGACGTGATAAGGAGCTATATCAAATGCAAGGATTATTATTATCAATTATTATTATAGACAAGAGAGAGTAAGGGAGATTAAGAGTGAGGGAGACCAAGAGAAAAATAGTCAGAGAAAGGTGGTGACAGACCCAAATGGCACGTGGACAGATTTTCGGAGTTTAGCATTCTCCTCCAAGGCACACAATCATCCAACACAATAATTATTAATAATCCTTACATTGGATATAGCACCTTATCATGTTGTCGAGATGTGTCAAAGCGCTGCACAGGATTAATGTAAAGTGCACTGATATTTTGTGGACAAATGTAGGAACTATTTTATGTTCAACAATATCACATGAACAGTTAATGACCAATTTTATTTGGGGGAAGCGCTCTGAGACGCGACCCGACAGGAGGGGTGCTATATAAATGCAAGTTCTTCTTGTTGTTAGCGATGAAACTCAGAGAGAGAAACTCCATTCTGTTGTCAATAGTACTGTGGGATCTTTAATGTCTATGTGGACAGTCACAGGACTCTGGTTTAACGTCTCATCCGTTAGCACCTCTAACTCCTCTGGCTCCGGTCTGCTCCACATCCCCCGCCCCAACCGCCCTACCATCCACCTTCAGCCTCTCAGCCCCGAGGCTCTGGAACTCTATCCCCAGTGCCTTCGCCTCTTCCTCCCTTTCCTCCTTCGAGGCCGGTCTCAAGACCTTTCTCTTCGACCGTACCTTCAGCTCCACTCTCGACTCTCTACCCCCTCCTCGCTCCCTCCCTTCCCTCCCCTCACCCTGACCATCTCCCCCTCCTCGCTCCCTTCCCTCCCCTCACCCTGACCATTTCCCCCCTCCTCGCTCCCTCCCTTCCCTCCCCTCACCCTGACCATTTCCCCCTCCTCGCTCCCTCCCTTCCCTCCCCTCACCCTGACCATCTCCCCCCTCCTCGCTCCCTTCCCTCCCCTCACCCTGACCATTTCCCCCCTCCTCGCTCCCTCCCTTCCCTCCCCTCACCCTGACCATCTCCCCCCTGCTCGGGTCCCGACCCAACTGTCCATCGCCTTGGGACGTCCTCCCGACGTGAAAAGCGCTCTATAAATGAAATCTTGTTGTTGTTGTAACACATCACACCCCAGCACTGCATTGCAGTGACAGCCTCGACTATACAGGTTCCAGGTTCCAATGTGGGGCTTCAACCCACAATCGTCTGATTCAGAGGCAAAAGCGCTGCTAACTGAGCCATACTGACAATGAGGCAATCAAACTCCACCACAGTTAGCAGAACATAAGCACAAGATCAACTCCTAATATTTGTTTCTTCAAGTATGTCAGTATGTTCATGTCAAGCAGACAGAGCATCATTGGGCCTGGATAAAAGAGTGGCAATATAAATATAAATTTGCATACGGGGTCTTCTGTGAATCACATGGAAACTACTTTTCAACTTCCACTCTTAATTCTAGATTTTCTGATGTTGATAACTATTCATAACTTATTAAATTACAAAACATCGCTGCATTTGAAACACAAGAGTTGGAGCTGAATATCAATGCAATGCATTTTCTACCACTATACAGAAGAGTATATTGAGCTCCCAACGTAGAAAAGCTAGAAATATCATGACCACATCATGATAGCACATCACAGCACAGTACGTTCACTTACCCTGTAAAGTTACGTTTAATGTTGTCTCATTCACTCTTAAGGTAACGCTGTTACGAGCCTGACAAGTGTAACTCCCAAGGTCAGTCGGGCTTATTTGATCAATGGTGAGCTGTGGAGTTGTGTGTGACAGAACGGTGCCATTAAATATCCATTTATACTGAGCTTCTGGGTTTGACTGAGCAGAACAAGACAATGTTAGAGAGTCTCCAAGTTCTGCTGAGTGTGTCCCAGTGATTGTAAGCTCAGGGGTGTCTGGTCCATCTGCAACAGACGCAAGAACGGCTTCTTTATTACCACTGAACGTAAAGCATAAGATTGAAGCCTTATTCTGAGAGGTGACTGAGTACTTACACGCAATGCTCAGTGTGTGGCTGCCGGACTGAGAGCTAAGGCTGTTCTTTGCCTCACACCGATACGTTCCACCATCATTTCTAGTCACACTGATGATGGTCAGGGTGGCATTATCCTGGGAGATTGTGATCCTGTCATTGCTGTGGAGAGCTCTCTCATCCTTAAACCACAACCGTGACTCAACAGTGCCTTTAACATCACATGTCAGTGTCACAGTGTCATTGTATTCTATCGGGTTGGGAATGTTCTGTGTTACGGTGACGCTGGTGATTTTCTCTGTAAATAGAATGATAATAGAATCATACAATTATAAACCAGTTGTTATGCTGAACTTTTTGACAGTTATTCTTTTGGTTTCTGTTCTGTTTTAATAGTGCTGTAGCTCATTGTGCAATTCTCTTTAAGGGGCTCCTGTTATAATATATAATATGGTTATAAAATGTTGGGCAAGTTTCCTGACTCCACACACACTCACACACCTCTGTTTGTCTATCAGTGAGTAGAAACCCGGTTGTTAGTCGATCGGTGGATCAATTTTCCGGGGGTAATAATTCCTTCAAATAATAATACTAATAATTTGGTCACTTCAATCCATGACTGTTTGTGGGACACTGCTGTGCGCATTTGGCTGCTGTGTTTCGTCCACAATATATTCAGTCACTACACTTTACAGTATATTATGTGAAGCACTTTGAGACGTCTCGAAGACGTGATAAGGCACTGTATCAAATACAAGGATGATTATAGTATCATGATCTGTTTGCCACATACCCAAGGACTGACACAGCGGACCTTTATCAGGAGAATTCTAACCCCATCAGAAGGCATTGCTGGAGTCCATAACACTGTAATCTGCCTCATAGCGCAGTGTGATCAGCAGTGGCTGCTCGTCAGTGATGACATGACGGTGACTGCTTGGATTCCTGAACCACAAACAGCCCAACTTCAGGGTCACCACTTCAGTTTGCATCAGCTGCTGTACATGTTTGTTATGTGCGAAGCCTTCCTTTCTTGTGCTGAAGAAAATCCATGTCTTGGAAGTAAATTCTACATTATAACAGGACCCCTTAAAGAGAGTTCCATGTTTCCGTGTCATCGTTTTCCTTCATTGGTATCAATCCTTTTCACTTTGCTGTAATAATCAATAACCACATTAAGCGAACTGACCGTCCCGAATACTGATCCAAGAATAATACTGAAGGACTAATAGTGACTCAACCCTTAGACTAATAATAACAATAATCCTTGAATTTGATATAGAGCTTTTCATGTCTTCTAGACATCTGCAGTGCTTCATAGAATATACTGTAAAGTGAATTGACTTGTGGGCGAAACGCGAAAACCAATTTTGCAACGTAGTGTCCCACAAGCAGTCGTGGATTGAGTGACCAAATAATAATTTTTTTTCTTGAGGGATTATTATCAGGCATGTGTAGTCAGGAATCTTGCCCAAGGTTTCACCCTGCCAGTCATCGAACCCAGGTCTCTCACTTGCGAGGCGAGTTCTCTAATCACTGAACTCCAGGATTCCATACCGGACTAACCTAAACCTGTCTCTAATACAGACTAGCTTCCGACCCTTATACTGAGATATTGAATCCTGGCTTCTGTCCAGGTGGACATTAATAATAATAATCCTTTGCTCCTTATCATGTCTTCGAGATGTCTCAGAGCACTGGGCGAAATGTGGCAGCCAATTGCACACAGCAGTGTCCCACAAACAGTTGTGGATTGAGTGATAAATGTATTGTTTGTTTGCGTCCTTGAACAATACAGTGTGTCAGCCCGGCTCAATTAGTGGCACTCTCATCCCCGAATCAGAAGGTTGTAGTTTCAAGCCATTGTAAGGACAATGTAAGGAATTATTACCCCCAGAAAAGCAATCCGCCAATTGACTAATAACAGGTTCTTACTTACTGTGAAGGTAAATAGAGGTGTGTGGAGTAACGAAACGTTTCACCTGCCGGGAATCAAACCCCGGTCTCTCACTTGTGAGGCGAGCGCTCTAACCCCTGAGCTACAGGACCCCACTATCCTGGTGTCCAGGGTGACAATCCTACAAATAAAATTAACCCCTCACTCTGAGGCAGTTGGCGGGGAGATTGCTGTTTGCAAAGTTGACTATCATATTTGCCCAGAAAATACACCAAGCGACATCACTTCACAGTATCCTATGAAGTGCTTTGATGTGTCGGTGATGTGATAAAGTGCCATATCAAATGCAAGGATTATTCTCGTTATTATAATGAATTAAGCCCCTTGATAATTCAGAAGAATGGGTCATGGATTATATTATTTTAAACCACCTCTCTGGCTTTCCTCCACCCAATCCCATCCCTCCCCCATGCTCGCGTCCTGACCCCTGACTGTCCAGCGCCTTGGGAGATCCTCCCGACGTGAAAGGCTCTCTATAAATGTAATTTTGATGTTGCTTTACTTTGAGATAGACCATCATAGCCTTTCCAGTCCTGCACATTCTTACATACATGGAATTTATAAAAAGAGTATTGAAAGGGAGATAAAGAGAGCATGTGGGGTTGATTCACTCCCTTCTGTTTTAACTTCTTGAGATTGTTAACTATTGTTAACTATCACATAATATTCTTTCTCCTTAAAAATACCTGTTGAACTCTCTAAATATTCACTTTTGACAGTAAAGTTGCAACTTAGTTGGGAAGAAAAATGGCAGAGAAGCAGCACTGCTTGTAGTTTAACTGTAAATTAAAAATGGCATAAAATTATAGGTACATTTTATGACGTAAAACAACAAATTTTACGTCACAAGGTCAATCCGGTAGCCAGGAATCTCTGCTCCTGTTATTTTCTTTAAATTTTCACAAAATCAAACGCAAGACTTACCCATCAACACTCAGTACAGTTAAACGTTTGGCAAACTTTAAAATAACACATTTCTCAGCATCAAATGAACAAGTGGTAATCTTACATTTGATATAGTCTTTCATGTCAGGAGGAAGTCTCAAAGTGCTTCATAGGATTTACTGTGTATTTATAGTCAAACGCAGCAGCCAAATTGCTGCTGTCCCACAAACAGTCACAAAACTATTTTATTTGAGGGATTGTTGGTCAGGAAATCCACATTAGGGTTCCATGTTCAGCCAGTTTTTGGGACATCCTTCTGACGTGAAAGTAACTGTATAAGTGTAAATTGTATTGTAAATTGTACTATGATTGTAAATTGGCAATTTGGTAATTTAGTGGGTCCTGTAGCTGAGTGGTTAGAGCACTCGCCTCGCAAGCGATAGACCTGGGTTTGATTCCCGGGCAGTGTGAAACGCTGGGCAAGTCTCCTTGCTCCACATGTCTCTGTTTACTCAGCAGTAAACAGGAACCCGGTTATTAGCCGATAGGCAGATCATTTTTCCGGGGGTAATAATTCCTTAAAAAAAATCATAAATTGGTCACATCAATCCACGACTGTTTGTGGGACATTGTTGTGTGCTATTGTCTGCCACATTTCACCCACAAAATATAGAGTCAATTCACTTCACAGTGTATCCTGTGAAGTACTTTGAGTTGTCTCGAAGACGTGATATGGCGATATATCAAATACAAGGATTAATATTATTATTAAATCCCAACGAGCGCTATCATGGGATCCAGTCACTAGTCAGTGCTTATTCATTGTGTATTGTGCATTCATTGCACATGAACACAGAAGAGAAAATGACAGTGGGTTTGTGGCGAAGCAAAACTGCCTACTTCTGGGTCTCAGTCAATGTCACTTCTTGCATTCGCTCCCCTCACTCTGACCATCCCCCCAATGCTCGGGTCCTGACCCAACTGTCCAGCGCTTTGGGACGTCCTCTCGACGTGAAAGGCGCTCTATAAATGGAATCTTGTTGTTGTTGTTGTTGTTACCCACCACTGTTGGATCCTCTCAAGTGCTGACGGAGCTTTGGTTTCCACATTCCTTCTCATTTTATCTCAGATTGCAATCTTTGTCATCTTGTTTCAGTCGTACAGCACACGCCAGGCCACTTACAGATGTTTTTAGTTAAAAGATAAAGTATAGAAAGGCTTTTACGTCAGGTAACAATACTATTTTACGTACCTATGACAAGGATTCTGATGTTTGCTGCACTATACCTTTGGGTTACACTGTTAAAGGCCTGACACGTGTAATTCCCAGCGTTCTTTGGGGTAATATTGGGAATGAGAAGGTCCGAGTCGTTTTGTAGAAAAGAGGAAGTATTGAAATACCATTGAAATTCACAAGGTGGGTTTGATTCCGCAGAACACGAGAGATTAACAGTTGATGCTGAACTAATTAATTGTAAATGTGGATTGATTGATACGTTGGGATATTCTGGTCCATCTAAAATAGATTCACAGGTTGGTTCAAACACAATCTCTACAGCGTTTTATACAACATCAACGGAGCCGATCACCATGGATCTAAAACTACCCATTGTAAACAGTCAGTGCTACGGGTGGAGGTATCTGTTGGGAGAAACTAAGGTTAAAAGTAAATAAGTATAAAACGTTTGCTTCAATAGAAAGGCCACTATTCTTGTAATTATCAACTTGGCATAACAGAACCCAAAGTGTTGAACATTGTAACGTATTAAATCGAGAAGCGATATGAATCTATCGTTTTATGTGTTACTGAATTTCGAATTGGCCGAATGCTTTCATAATTTGTAACAAACTTCCCCCCGGCAAGTTTACTCCAGAAAGGGATTTCTCCATACGTTTCTGTTGTAGATATGGAATAAAATAAGAAGCTGATATCCGAAAATGTGATTTCTATACTTATTACTTTAAGACCTCATTAATATCAACCACAAACAGACTGAGAAGATTATAATAAAGAGTTGTCCGTGTGCACCCACTCACCCTATAAAAGATTGATGCTAAGACCAGGTGCCCATTTAACACCACTTGACAAAAGGTCACTTTGTGCTGTTGCCTATGGGCTCCAGTGTTACAACACGTCAAAGTGACCATTAGTCAAGTATCAATGTATTGCCACCTCTATCTCAATCAAAGTACAAGTCGTGATGGTAATATCTATTTTAAACATTGACTGCACAGCAAAGCAGCTAAAGTGCCAATCGTATTCAGCGTATGTGTGTGTGAGCAGAACTTTTTCACAATTTAGTCAGGCGGGTTGGCAATTAATTGATGAAGATTAGAAACCACAAATAGTGTTTGATCGGGTCACTTACAGTTAACATTGAGTAGATAAGAATCACTTGTCTTTCCATTCATTACGTTGTACCCAAAACACGTATATTCTCCTGTGTCAGACCTTAAAATTCCAGGTATAGTGAGAGTTCTATTGCCATCACTTAGCGCAATCCTTGTGTCAACATAGATACCATCATTGTCCTTATACCACAGATATGAGACGGCAGTGCCCACTGCAGTGCAGGTCAGAGCCACACTGTCATTATGTTCTACCGGAATAGTGACATTGGATGAAATAGTGGGCTTGGAAATTGGATCTAACGAAACAGGACATTTATTTAGTGTGTAATATATTTGTTAGAGGACACAAACCACAGTGACCAAGAATCAGGCGAAATTGGACTATTCATTCATTCAACAACAACAACTTGCACTTATATACAACAATAACAACTTGGATTTATATAGCGCCCTCCACGCCGGACAGCGACTCAGAGTGCTTTACAGTGGCGGAGCCTGACTCCAAGCCGGGGGGAGAGAGGGTTTATAATTCATTCATTATTCAAACTGTAGTTTCCATTACCTTCATGTTAATAAAACACATATTTAATTGTTGCTCACAGTTGCACTGAGGCTCCGATTCAGTTCCTCACTCTCTTTGTTCCTGAATAAATCTTGAGCCACCAGCACAAAAATGTCAGGTCCTTTTGGGTTTGGTCGCCTGGTGGTTGAGTATCCAAACCAAACTGAGAACTCCGTGCATCCCACCTAACACATGGGAATTCCCTGTGTCTGGAATGGAATGCGCTCTCTCCCTGGAGCGCTGCACTCTGCTCACCTCATTCCGCAGAGTATTGGTGCAGACTGGGCTGAGACCTGGAGACCCAGAGTGTGTGTTGGGGTATTTCCTGGAGTTTAATGAGCTAAAACCGCTGCCACATTTATACTATCTCGGTGGGTCTTGGGGCAAAGACTAAGCTCTGTGGGACCCCATGAAATACCTCTCTCAGTTAATAATTAAGGTCCATGACTGGCTCTTGATACATAATGGAATTATTTTCTGGTAAGGAGGTTATGATTTTAGCGAGTTATATAAAACACTGGTTAGGCCTCAGCTCGAGAACCGAGTTCAATTCTGGGCAACAATCTTTAGGGAGGATGGTACCAGGAATGGGGGACTTCAGTTATGAGGAGAGGTAGAGAAGCTAAGATTATTCTCCTTAGAGCAGAGAAGGTTAAGGGGAGATTTAATAGCGGTGTTCAAAATTATGAGGGGATTTGACAGAATGACCAGAGAGAAACTGTTTCCACTGGCGGGTGGGTCAGTAATCAGAGGACATAGATTTAAGATAGTTATCAAAAGAATCAGAGGGGAGACGGGGAGAAATGTTCTCACACAGTGAGCTGTTCAGATCTGGAATACACTGCCTGAAAAGAGAGAAGTGTTGATTCTTTCAAACACAGATTAGATGTTTTTAGGAAATAACATGGGATATAGTACGTAGGTAGTTCGGGACATATGTGCAAGCGAACACCAGGAAGATGGAAGGCAAACTGGATGGACCTCTGTCTTTTTTCATCCACCATTTCTCATGTTCTTATGTTCTTAAGTGGATACGTATATGGAGAGGAAAAATTTCCAGGGCTATCGGGAGAGAGTGGGGGAGTGTGACTGATTGGGCAGCTCTTCCAAAGAGCTGTCACAGGCACGAGAGCCGAATGGCCTCATTCTGTGCTGTAATATTCTATGATTCTATGACTTCACATATTAGTCGTTCTATGCGATTGGGTTCCTAAAAGGTCTTATTTAGCAATAGGTTATTTCTGTTCTCAGTTGCCTTTATCCTACAGCAGTGTAACAGTTATTATTAAGTTATATCTCAATTTCTTTAGTGAACATTTAAATGTCTCAATTTTGTACACATACAAACACGGTTTCAATTATTAAAGTGCTAAGAATTAGACCAACTTTTTTGAAGTTGTTGAAAGTAACACCAACAAATGACATTTACACAGAGCCTTTGACATGAGTCGACTATCCCAAGGCCACGGACTGTCAAAGGTGTGCACCCGAACTGGGGTTGGGATCAGGAGGGGTGGAGGGCAAGTGGGGGTGGGGGTAGGAGGGTGACTGAAGGCGCGGTCGAAGGGGAGGGTCTTGAGACGTGTTTTGAAGGAGGTAAGGGAGGGGATAGGGCGGAGGGATTTGGGGATGGAGGTTCACAGGTGGGGGCAGAGAGGCTGAAGGCCTAACTGCAGATGGTGGGGAGGGCAGGGCCGGGGAACATGGATATATTCATGATCTGAGGAGTTCTATCTACGTTCACCTGCAAACATTGATTGGACTTTGCGGTAACAATATCATAATGACATTACTTTTACAGATGGTGGTAAACCGTAAGCGTTTCCGGTACATCATGTCAGCACTTTGCTTTAGAAGTTCTAAGAGAACAGTTTTGCAATTCAAAGTTTGCCCATCACAGCAAACAATTACCGGCTACTGAAACCCATGGATAAAGTCATATCATTCACATAAAATAATGTATATGTTAGCTGTTCAATTTCTGAAAAAAAACACAGTTTTACCTTTCAAAATTAGGAGTGAAAATGATATAATAATAATAATAATAATAATCCTTGCATTTGATATAGCGCTTTTCACGTCAGGAGGACGTCCCAAAGCGCTTCACAGAACACACTGTAAAGTGAATTGACTGTATATTTGTGGGCGAACGCGGCAGCCAATTGCGCACAGCAATGTCCCACAAACAGTCGTAGATTGAAAATGACCAATTTAATTATTGTTTTTTGGTTTTTTGGAGGGATTATTATTAGGCGTGTGGAGTAAGGAAACTTGCCCAAGGTTTCGCCCTGCCTGGAATTGAACTCAGGTCTCTCGCTTGCAAAGCGAGTGCTCTAACCACTGAGCTACAGGACTCCACAAATACAGGACTCCATATAAAAAGTAATTACTATTTAATAAATTATCGTTACATACCTATAACTTGGATTTCCCTGCTTGCTTCATTGTACCTTAGTGTTACATTGTTATGTGCCTGACAAGTGTAATTTCCAGTGGCGTTCATAGAAATAATATTAATGATTATTTGTTGACCGTTTTGTTGAAGAAAGGCACCATTGTGAAACCACTGAAATTCAGAGGCTGGATTTGAGTCCACGGAGCACAAGAACTTAACAGTTGTTCCTGAACTGTGTAATGTTTTATCCGGGATGATGGACACATTGGGTAATCCTGGTCCATCCAGAACAAATGCACATCATTTGTAACATCATATAAATCACAAGTCTAAAACTATCTAACGTACAGCCCATCACCAGCACTAAAGGTCACGATGAGCCTGAACACCAAAACTGTGCAAACAAAAGGAGACAGTTATTAATAAAACCTGTCTGTTATAATGTGTAATAATAATAATAGTTGTTTAATATATAAAATCAATTCTGTCCCCTGAAATTCCACTGAGGTATTATTTAGCATTTCAGAGCCAGCAGAAACTTTCCCAGTTTCTGTAGTTCAATGGACACAATTTAAGAATTTAATTCTATTTGCTGTGAAATAATATTACAATAGACAAGTCCAGACCCAAGGGGGGATTTCTACTCCTATATTTTAATTGAGTACCAATTTAGTAGGACTTTTTTCATTGTTCATCAATTCAATTATTATGGTATTTATTTCAGGAGTGGACCAGTGCTTTCACCTGTTGGTACAAATGAAAGTTTGTAGTGATTCAAACAGAATTCAAATCTAATACTTTTATAATGGTTTAGATTGAAATTCGTAATAAAAATAGTTTCATTCAGAGTTTAATGCTGGATATTCTTTTACATTTTGGTGCTTTTATAAATTTTTGTTAAATCTGATCAAATTCAGTGTTTGTTAAAGGAATTGATTATTTGGTGTCCAAAATGGATACGGAGCGTATAATGTTTGCGGAAACAAATATTGCATAACATTAACTAAGATTATACAAATCATTTACAAAAATATAACATTGAAGCTGCTCACTGTGACACTTACAGTTGACATTGAGATAAAATGGATGGCTTGTGTCGTTACTAACGGTGTTGTAGGCCCAGTGCGTGTAATTCCCACTGTCAGCCCTCAGTACTCCAGCTATAGTCAGGGGTTTGTTATCCAGACTTAGGACAGTCCTGTTGTCAGAGCTGATAGTTTTATTGTCTTTCAACCATTGATATGACACGTCTGTCCCTGATGCAGTGCCCGTCAGCCCCACAGTGTCATTATATTCTACTGACTGCGTGACATTGGGGGTAACAGCAATATTGGAAACAGATTCTGTCAAAACACAGGAGAGTATTTACATTCTGTGCATCACATTCTGTGTAAAATACAACAGTTTGATGGAAACTCAAGTCACTTAAAACATCAGCAACAACAACTTGCATTTATACAGCGACTTTACTGTGGGGCAGCGTCTCAGCGTTGGCAGAGTTTGGGGCTGAGACGGGGAGAAAGAGGAGGTGACCGTAGCACTTGGTGTAAAGAGGAAAGAGGAACAAGGGGCGGAGAGGGTGAGGCCGGGAGTTCCAGGGGCTCAGGGCAAAGTGGCTGAAGGTGGAGCAGAGGGTCAGGGGATGTGCACAAGGCCTGAGCAAACCAAGCGAAAGGGCTGGGAAGAGGTGTGAGGTGTGAGCAAGTTGGAGAGGTCTCAGGCCATCAAGTGATTTGGCCATGAAACCTCAGTGATTGGTGTGTTCCTGTCGGCAACAACATGGCTCATCATAGAATCATAGAATCGTACAGCACAAAAAGAGGCCATTCAGCCCATCGAGTCTGTGCAGCTATTTGAAAAGAGCAATTAATGCCAATCCCACTCTCGGCCCTTTCCCCATAACCTGCAAACCCCTCCTCCTCAAATACCCGTCCACCGCGTTTTTAAAAGTAGTTATCGAATCGGCCTCGACCGCCCTTTCAGGCAATGTGTTCCAGATTCAAACAACTCGCTGTGTGAAAACATTTCTTCTCACCTCCCCTCGGCTTCTTTTAGAGACTATTTTGAATCTCCTCATGATTTTGAAAACGTCATCTAAAGGAAATAGATTCTTGTTTTTCATCCCAACCAAATGTGTACTTTCTGCATTTACAGCATTTACAATATGATTCTGGTGTCAATATAAAATATTCCAAAACGGTACTTGTAACCAATTATTGTAGCCAATAACTGTCCATATCATCTTTATTAATCAGCAAAATCGTGAGCAACAACTTTCCTGCTGTGTTCACCAACAAATAGCAACAACAACTTGCATTTAAATAGCGCCCTTCACACAGGGTAGCGTTTCGGAGTGCTTAACACATACCGTCAAAACAAGTCACAGTAAATCCACTTTGAGATAAACTCCTGAAATGAGAGATGCTATATCAAATGTACAGATTATTCATTCTTCTTCTTTATTATTATTAATTATTATTATTCATTCGCCATCTTGGCTCACACTCGACTCTGAGTCAGAAGGTTGTGGGTTCAAGTCACATTGTCTATGATGACACTGCAATGCAGTGCTGAGGTTCTGTTGCACTTTCACTAACTCGCACCGAACCTCAAAGACCTTTTCCCATAACTGTCTATACAGTAATCTTTGTAATTTGATATAGTACCGTATCACATCATTGAGGATCTCAAAGTGCTTTGCAGGAGTTTACTGTAAAGTGCAGTGACTGTGTATTTGTCGGCAAACATAAGCCAATTTGCACATTGCGATGTTCCACAAACAGCCATTGAAGTGAATGAGTGATTTTATTAATGGATTGTTGGCCGGGACACCGGGAGAAACTCCCTTCTGGTTTTGAATCATGTGATGGGATCTTTGACATCACTTAATTAAACTTGTAATTGAAGGAGAGTACCTCTGACATCACACCCACAGCATTGCATCACAGCAACAACAACTTGGATTTATATAGCACCATCCACGCCGGAAGGCGTCTCAGAGCGTTTTACAGTTTTGGATCCCGGGACCGAGCCGGGGGCGCGGGCGGTGGGGAGGGGGAAGGTGACCAAAGGCGCGGTCGAAAAGAAAGGTCTTCAGCAGAGACCTGAAAATGGGAAGGAAAGGAACGAGACGATGGGAGACGAAGGGAGTGAGGAAGGCAGTTCCAGATCCTCGGGGCACAGTGGCTGAAGGCACGGCCGCCGAGGGTGGAGCGGAGGAAAGGTTTTGAAGTTCGGTGATGGATTGTTTTAAGAAACGATGTGGGGAAGATAAAGAGCTGATATTCTGAAAGGATTAAACTGGACATTGGCACCACCTCCGTGTTTGGATAGTAAATAGTAAATCGCAGTGTCAGCCTCGACTGTAAATCCTGACGTGAGGATTAATCTCACAACCTTCTGATCACATAGAGATGTTGAATACTCTATGAAGCCATTCAGTCCATTGTTTTTATGTCAGTTTCTTTCTTCTCCAATAAGCCATCCATCCTCATCCCAGTTCTCCTCTCTAACTCTCCAATCCCCTTCCTCTGTGTGTGTTAGTCTAAATCTCTATTGTAAATACTCCTAATCAACTCGTGCTCAAGTCCTGTAGCTCAGTGGTTAGAGCACTCCCCTCGCGAGCGGGAGGACCCGGGTGGCTGACACATACCGACAAATACACAGTCACCACACTTTACAAGAATTCCTATGAAGCATTTTGAAATGCCTCAATGACGTGATAAGATATTATATTAAATGTAGGGCTTATTATTTTTTAGTATAACATTAGGACAACGTGGGCCGAATGGTCTCCTTATGTGCTGTAATATTCTCTGAGCAGTAGTGGAGGATGGACAAACACTGTGTTTTACTGTTTTGTTCATAATAATAATCCTTGCATTTGATACAGCGCCTTATCATGTCATTGTTCTTGACAGGATACCCTGTAAAATAAATATACGGGGTATTTTGTGGGTGAAACACAGAAGTCAATTTCCACAACAGTGTCCAACAAACAGTCGTTACCAGTTTTTTGGGAGGGAGAGGGATTAGTAATCTGGAAAGCGATTCGCCAATCGACCAACAGGCGGGTTCCTACTTACTGCTCAGTAAACAGAGTGTGTGTGTGTGTGTGTGTGTGTGTATATGTGGTCAAGTGACCTAAAGTTTTGCCCCGTCAAACAATCAAATCCAGGTCCTCCAGTTTTGAGTGGAATGTGCTATGAATTCATGAATAATGTTCCACTCGGGTGAGGTACAAGTGATCACAAGTGGTTATGAAATTTCAGTAGAATGGTAAATGCCTTCAGGACACGAGAGAGAACATAGGAAAACAGCCCATACTGTATATCTATAGGGTAGAAACACTATTTCTCTGCTTTAAGCAGCTCAGTGACATGAAATGGAACCATCAGATCGGGAGCAGATTGTCCATTTGTCCGGATATAAAACATTTTGTGTGAAGATATTCATTTTAATTTTCACCCTAAACTGGTGACGAGGTTAGTGGCCAATAACCCGGGACAGGAGTGGTACACAGACAGGTTATTGTTAACTGTAACTGTTACTCACCCTTCACCTTCAGGGTGACTGTCGCTGATTTTGAATCGTCAGAGACTGAGGTCAAAGTCACAGTGTAATTTCCACTGTCGGTCACTGTCACTGATTTCAGCCGAAGAGACACGTCGGGGAGAGATATCTCAGCCCGGCCTTGGTAATTAGTGCTTACAGATACTATATCCCCGATCCACTGAAGTACTTCACTGCCGCCGATACGCCAGGTCCCGCTCCCCACCTCACCAGACGGTTTCACTGTAAACACAGCCGTACCTCCGGCTGCTGCTGTAATGGGATTGTCTGGTACAGTGATGGTGAACTGTGCTGTAACTGGAGAGAGAGAAAATCCCATTAAGGACAGCGAGACATCGGCTGAATACACATCGACACAGTCCGTCCTGACTGACGGCATCTCTTGTAGGGACGCGGTGAGCAAGTTCTCCTGTCTCTATCGTTAGATCATCTTAAATAAACTCCCAACTGAGAGCGAGTGAGAAAGTGAGACTCACCCACACACACACAGCAGCAAAGAGCAACTACCCCGAGTCGTGCTGTCTGCATCCTGACCTCAGCCTATGTCCTGGTCACTCAGTCACTGAGCAGCCGGTGTCCTGGTCACTCAGTCACTGAGCAGCCGGTGTCCTGGTCACTCAGTCACTGAGCAGCCGGTGCTGGTTACACTCAGTCACTGAGCAGCCTGTGTCCTGGTCACTCAGTCACTGAGCAGCCGGTGTCCTGGTCACTCAGTCACTGAGCAGCCGGTGTCCTGGTCACTCAGTCACTGAGCAGCCGGTGTCCTGGTCACTCGGTCACTGAGCAGCCGGTGTCCTGGTCACTCGGTCACTGAGCAGCCGGTGCTGGTTACACTCCGTCACTGAGCAGCCGGTGCTGGTTACACTCCGTCAGTCAGTAGAGCTTTCTCTTCTCTCAGCTCTGCACTTATTGAGCAAATAGGAAGTAGGGAGTGGTCGGGAGTCACTGCAGTGTGGTTCCTGGTCGGTGATATGAAATGGTTTGGGCATTTCAAGTCAGAACAGGGTTTGCCCAAAGCCCAGGAGCCGGGACATTGTGAGCTGCCGGACAGCAACACCGCAGCCGTTTGGATCTTTGTTCGTCTCGTTTTAAAATATAAAATACACAGAATAATAACAATAATAACCTGACATTCGATACAGTGCCTTATCACGTCTTCAAGACGACTCAAAGTGCTGCAGAACCCAACCCCATGTGAAGGCGCAATCATAGAATCATAGAATCATGGCTTTATACAGCCATTCAGCCCATCGCGTCTGTGACCGTTCTTTGAAAGAGCTTCAAAGTCAACCCCACTCCCCTCTCCCCACAGCCCTGATCAACCCCACTCCCCCTCTCCCCACAGCCCTGATCAACCCCACTCCCCTCTCCCCACAGCCCTGATCAACCCCACTCCCCCACTCTCCCCACAGCCCTGATCAACCCCACTCCCCTCTCCCCACAGCCCTGATCAACCCCACTCCCTCGCTCTCTCCCTTTCGTCCTGCAAATTTGTCCTCCCCAAATACCGATCTACTTGTCTCTTGAAAGTTGTTATCGGATCGGTTTCCATCGGCCTTTCAGGAAACGCTTTCAGATCCCAGCAACTATAGACACAAATTATCGTTGTACTGTTTTGTGGGCGAAAAGCGGCAGTCAATTGGGGAACTCAGTGTCCCACAAACAGTGGTGGATAATGTGATCATAAACCTTTCACTTGGCACAGCCTTTCATGTCAGGAGAACATCTCAAAGTGTTTCACAGGATTTGTCACTGTAAAGTGTAGTGACTGTGTATTTAGTAGGCGAACGTGGCAGCTAATTGAGACTCAGCGACGTCCCACAAACAGCCGTGAAGTGAAGGACCAACACCATGAGGTGAATGACAGCCGCCTGACTGCCCAACAAAGGGCTTCATGTCATTAATCGACATAGAAACTCCGGGTTAGAAATCAAATGTGAATTACTGTTTCCCTGTGATTCCCAATGACACCACTCAATTATTCCATCAACGTTACAGTGAGCAACAGCCCCACCGTCTGTCAGAGCAGCGCTGTTACACAGTGACAATCAGCTGCTTCAAGAGGGAATATTGAGGGGTAAAAGTCTAAACATTTTGTGCCGATCACAAGATCACAAGATCACAAGATTAGTTTGGATCAACAAAGGCCTTTTGGCCGTCTGATCTCATCCCTTCAGCTCAGGCGCCCAACCAACACTTTGGGATGTCCTCCTGACGTGAAAGGCTCTATATAGACACCAGAGACCCAGAGACATTTACAGCACAGAAGGAGGCCATTCAGTCAATCCATCTCTGGGAATTTCCATGTGTAGGTGGGATGCACGGAATTCTCAGCCTAACACAGAGCCTGGAGAGGGCCGGAGTGATGGGTACAGGGTACAGTGTGTGATAGGGAGCCAGTGGGGCCTGGCGAGGGCGAGGGCGAGGGCGAGGGCGAGGGCCGGGGTGGGTGATGGGGTACAGACTTTAGTGTGTGATAGAGAGACAGTTTCCTGACTGTGTAAATGAGTGCAGATAAATCTACCAAATAAGGAATCCAAGAAAGCTCCAGCAGTGATCTTTCAGCAGAGAAGCCATGATAGTGATGATCCTGTAGCTCAGTGGGTAGACCCCTCGCCCGGCAAACGAGAGGATCTGGGTTCGATTCCCGGGTGGGACAGGGAGAAACGTTGGGCAAGTTTCCTTACTCCGCACGTCACTGTTTGCCTTGTAGTGAGTAGGATCCGGTTGGTAGTCGATTGACGGATCGCTTTTCTGGGGGTAATAGTAATAATTCCTTCAAAAAAAATAAGAATTGGTCACTTTAATCGACGAATGTTTGTGGGGAAGTCGCTGAGCGTAATATCTGCCGCAATTCGTCCACAAAACACACAGTCATTACACTTTTCGTGTATTGTGTGAAGCGCTTTGTGATGTCTTGAAGATGTGAGATTTTCAGTCACACTGAGCAGAATATGATCACAGCTCAGCCAGAGATTGGCAAATAAAACAGCATCAAGTAAAGCTGTAAGAAGACTGTGCCAGTCCTGCTCGTCACTGGGCGTACAGTGTGGTGGGCACTGCCCAGCCCTGGGCTAACAGTGTGGTGGGCACTGCCCAGCCCTGGGCTAACAGTGTGGTGGGCACTGCCCAGCCCTGGGCTAACAGTGTGGTGGGCACTGCCCAGCCCTGGGCTAACAGTGTGGTGGGCACTGCCCAGCCCTGGGCTAACAGTGTGGTGGGCACTGCCCAGCCCTGGGCTAACAGTGTGGTGGGCACTGCCCAGCCCTGGGCTAACAGTGTGGTGGGCACTGCCCAGCCCTGGGCTAACAGTGTGGTGGGCACTGCCCAGCCCTGGGCTAACAGTGTCCTTTTGCCCTGAGGCTGACAAGCCATTGGCGCTGGGGCTGCAGTAACCTCTCTTGGGGAGCAGCTAAAATTGCCCTTTGTCCTTTCTGATGAAAAGTTCCTTTGCACTGAGCCCAGTGAGTGGCTTTGTTATTTATTCCTTATTTAATGAACTTTGTTCTCAGCCCAAACCAAACTTGACTTGGACCTTTGACACAGGGAGTGAATCTGGGCCCCATATGGACTGTGCAATGCTACGCAGTGGGGGTGGGGGGAGCTGGAGCCAACCCACAGCGGAGTGTGGGGCTACAGGAAGAGTGTGTGGTGTTGGACCAGTGAGATCCCAGTCCTGAGCTCGTAATCTATTTGTTGTGCTTACAACCCATTACCCCACTGGGAGTGTTGCTGGTGTACTTGGAGCAAACGGGGAACACCCTGGGGTGCCGGGAACACCCTGGGGCGCCGGGAACACCCTGGGACGCCGGGAACACCCTGGGGTGCCGCGAACACCCTGGGGCGCCGGGAACACCCTGGGGCGCCGGGAACACCCTGGGGTGCCGGGAACACCCTGGGGTGCAGGGAACACCCTGGGGTGCCGGGAACACCCTGGGGTGCCGGGAACACCCTGGGTGCCGGGAACGCCCGGGGTGCCGGGAACGCCCCGGGGTGCCGGGAACGCCCTGGGGTGCCGGGAACGCCCTGGGGCGCCGGGAACACCCTGGGGCGCCGGGAACACCCTGGGGTGCCGGGAACACCCTGGGGTGCCGGGAACACCCTGGGGTGCTGGGCTCACCCTGGGGTGCCGGGAACACCCTGGGGTGCAGGGAACACCCTGGGGTGCCGGGAACACCCTGGGGTGCCGGGAACACCCTGGGGTGCCGGGAACACCCTGGGGTGCCGGGAACACCCTGGGGTGCCGGGAACACCCTGGGGCGCCGGGAACACCCTGGGGTGCCGGGAACGCCCTGGGGTGCCGGGAACACCCTGAGGTGCTGAGACATATCCTTTGTGTTTTGCCGTCTTCAACCTTGAGCCCTGTAGCTCAGTGGTGAGAGCGCTCACCTCACACGGGAGAGGACCAGGGTTTGAATCCCGGGCCGGGCAAACACTGTGCAAGTTTCCTTACTCCACACACCTCTGTTTATCAGCAGTCAGTATGAAGCCGGTCCTTAGTCCATTGGCGGATCACTTTTCTGGGGTTAATAATTTCTTCAAAATAATAATAACTTTGGTCACTTAAACTACGACTGTTTGTGGGACGTCGCTGTGTGCAATTGGCGCCGTGTTTCACCCACAAATACACTTTACAGTATATTTTGTGAAGCGCTTTGAGACATCGAGAAGACGTGATAAGGCGCTATATCAACTGCAAGGATTATTATTATTATTATCATCAACAAATGACATTTACACAGCGAGTTTCACGGCGGGAGGACGTCCCAAGGCGCTGGACAGTCAGGGATTTGGACCCGAGTGGGGGTGGGGAGGAGGGTTTGGGATCAGGAGGGGGTGGAGGTGGGGAGGGTGGGGGTAGGAGGATGACTGAAGGTGCGGTTGGTTGAAGAGGAGGGATTTGAGCCGAGTCTTGAAGGAGGTACAGGAGAGGGTGAGGGGGAGGGACTGTGGGATGGAGAGCCATACAACAACAACAACAACAACAAGATTCCATTTACAGAGCGCCTTTCACGTCGGGAGGACGTCCCAAAGCGCTGGACAGTTGGGTCAGGATACGAGCATTGGAAATGGTCAGAGTGAGGGGAGGGAAGGTCGGGAGCGAGGAGGGGGGAAATGGTCAGAGTGAGAGGAGGGAAGGGAGGGAGCGAGGAGGGGAGAAATGGTCAGAGTGAGGGGAGGGAAGGGAGGGAGCGAGGAGGGGAGAAATGGTCAGTGGGGGGAGGGAGGGAGGGAGCGAGGAGGGGGAAAATGGTCAGAGTGAGGGGAGGGAAGGGAGGGAGCGGCGAAGGCACTGGGGATAGAGTTCCAGAGCCTCGGGGCTGAGAGGCTGAAGGCCACCGATGGTCGGGCGGTTGGGGCGGGGGATGTGGAGCAGACCGGAGCCAGAGGGACGGAGGGTACGGGGGGGTACATGGGGGGATAGGTCAGAGAGGGAGGAGGGAGCGAGGCCGGGAATGGCCTTGTAGGTGAGGATGAAGATCTTGAATTCAATCCTCTGAGGGATGGGGAGTCAGTTGAGACGAGTGAGGGCGAGGGCGAGGGTGGGAGTGAGGGTGAGGGTGAGGGCGAAGGTGAGGGCGAGGGGGAGGGCGAGGGGGAGGGCGAGGGGCAGGGCGAGGGGGAGGGCGAGGGGGAGGGCGAGGGTGAGGGTGAGGGTGGGAGTGATGTGGTCGCGGTGTCTGGTGCGGGACAGTACAGGAGCTGCAGAGTTCTGAATGACCTGCAGTGTGGAGGGAGGGCCGGGAAGGCCGGAGAGGAGAGAGTTCCCATAGTCCGGCCTTGAGGTGATAAAGGTGTGGACCAGAGTTTCAGCCGCGTGAGGGGTGAGGTAGTGGCGATGTTCCGGAGGTGATGGAAGGCGGTGCCGGTTGTGGTGCGGATGTGAGGGAGAAAGGACAGCTCAGGGTCGAGGGGAACCCCGAGGTTCCTGATGGCTTTGAGAGGTGGAGAGTGCGGCCTTCGATGCTGATGGTGTCAGCGCCTGAGGTGCGGAGGCGCTGACGTGAGCCAATCAGGAGGGCCTCAGTTTTGCGCACGTTGAGCTGAAGAAAGTTGTCTCTCGTCCGGGACTCGATGTCGGACAGACAGCTGTCAGGACATCGGGGGTCGTGGAGTTGAGGGTAGAGGAGGAAAGGTAGAGTTGGGTGTCATCCGCACACATGTGGGAGTGAACCCCATGTCTGCGGATGGTGTCACCACAGGGGGAGCATATAGAGGGTGAAGAGGAGGGGACCGAGGACAGAGCCCTGAGGGACACCGCACGAGACAGTGCTGATTTAATCTCCAAACCTTATCAGTGCTGATCACCGGTCAATACTGGAACATCTATTGGACATTTAAATGCTGTGAAATAAGAGTTTTATTATCTGGAGACTCAAAGTCAACAAACCCACGACATTCACTATCAATGTTGTATTTTATGAGTCAGATTTACATCACTAACCACATGATCTGAATAAACAAAGCCAAACCTCCTCTAAATAAAGCTATTGGTGAGATTATAGTGTATTTAGCATTGCACTGGACTTTATTACTAATCACTAAGAAGTCTCAAGCGATAGAATCAATAGTCCCAAGTGAGGGGCAACAGTGTCCTCCTGTCTCAGTTGGTGACACTCTCAGCTCCGAGTCACAAGGTTGTGGGTTCAAACTCCACATCAGGATTTGCTTCAAAAATTCCTTAAAATTAATAATAGTAATAAATTGGCCATTTCAATCCACGACTGTTTGTGGGACGTCGCTGTGCACAATTGGCTGCCGTGTTTCACCACAAAATATAGTCAATTCACTTTATTCTGTGAAGCACTTTGAGACGACTTGAAGATATGATACGGCGCTGTATCAAATGCAGGAATTATTATTATTATTATAACACACACAGTCGAGGCTGACACCCCAGTGCAGTGCTGCATTGTTGGAGGTGTTGTCCTTCAGATGAGTGTTTGTGTTTGTATTTGAGTGATCGAAAGGCAATGGAAGGTTTATTTATGGCTTTTGGATTCTCTTTCCCTGAGACATTCTGTGGACTTTTGTTTGCAGGAAGAAGTGATTATTTAAGCTGTTGGTTAATGCTGTTCAAGGAGCTATACATTGTACCCGAGCGACTGTTGAACCTTTTTATATCACTCGCCCTTTACTCAGCCGGCAACATGCAATCACACTGTGATAAGGTTTGGAGTTTAAATCACAATTAAAATATATCGTGGACAGTCTGCAGTCCTCACTCAGCAGCACGGCTTGTGTGACAGCCTCTGACTGGTTAGACAGACGGGATAAGCAAAGCTCTTAACGCACCGTCTTCTGTTTTTGCTCTTGTGGTTCAAGTCCACACAGAGGAACTATCTCCTCTGGTGAGTGGGGAATCCAGAACAAGGGGGACATCATCTTATAATCAGAGACAGGACATTCAGGAGTGAAATCGGGGCAGTTTTTTGCCCAAAGGGGAGTGGGAATCTGGAGCTCTCTCTCTCTCTCTCTCCCCCAAAAGGCTGTGGATTACGGCTGTGGATCCCTTCACATTGTCAACACTGAGATGGAGAGATGTTTGTCAGGTCAGGAGATCCGGATATGGGGCAAAGGCAGTTGGAGTTGAGGTACAGATCAGCCTTGAGCTTATAGAATGGTAGAACAGGCTCGAGGGGCTGAATGGCCTCCTGTGTTCCTACGATGAATATTCATTGACGTATAGCATCTGTAGAAACAACAAAAACAGTCAATTCTAAGGAAAAAATCAGCATTTACAACTACTTGCATCTGTACAGCAATAGTTACATGTTACACCTACAATACACAGTCACAGTAAACTCCTGCCATTCAGCCTGGCTCAGGAACAGGACCAGAGACCGTCACAGAGGGGGGACTCCATTCCCACATTGCGTTGCCAAACACGTCCCCTTGGAGCCCGTTCAGCTCATGATAGGATATAAGATGTGAAAGAGCAGAAATCAGGGCGTGTTTCTCCTGAGACCCCACACGCAGACTGTGTGCACTGTAAATCTCTTGTTGATAAGCTGGTGAGTGAGGGCAGATATCACCTCAGTGTCTGTCATTGACGTGGTCAGACGGTACAAGGTGCAAAGCCAAGAGCTGAGGGAACAGTGCAGTCCATTCACTCAATGTTGTCGCATTGACTCTTAAGGTAACGCTGTTACGAGCCTGACAAGTGTACCTCCCACGGTCAGTCGGGCTTATTTGATCAATGGTGAGCTGTGGAGTTGTGTGTGACAGAACGGTGCCATTAAATATCCATTTATACTGAGCTTCTGGGTTTGACTGAGCAGAACAAGACAATGTTAGAGAGTCTCCAAGTTCTGCTGAGTGTGTCCCAGTGATTGTAAGCTCAGGGGTGTCTGGTCCATCTGCAACAGACGCAAGAACGGCTTCTTTATTACCACTGAACGTAAAGCATAAGATTGAAGCCTTATTCTGAGAGGTGACTGAGTACTTACACGCAATGCTCAGTGTGTGGCTGCCGGACTGAGAGCTAAGGCTGTTCTTTGCCTCACACCGATACGTTCCACCATCATTTCTAGTCACACTGATGATGGTCAGGGTGGCATTATCCTGGGAGATTGTGATCCTGTCATTGCTGTGGAGAGTTCTCTCATCCTTAAACCACAACCGTGACTCAACAGTGCCTTTAACATCACATGTCAGTGTCACAGTGTCAGTGTATTCTATCGGGTTGGGAATGTTCTGTGTTACGGTGACACTGGTGATTTTCGCTGTCAATAGAATGATAATAGAATCATACAATTATAAACCAGTGGTTACGCTGAACTCGGGAACTCCACTCCCAGGTCACTGTGACTCGCTGCCTCCATTCCCTCTTTCGAGGTCACCTCTACACTAACTCTCTGACAAGGCTTCCCCCCTCCCAGCCTCTCAGCTCACACCCTCATCCCCAGTACCAGGCGGCTTATCCCCGGAAACTCTTTGGGACGTCCTCCTGACGTGAAAGGCGCTAAACCAAATGCAAGGATTATTATTATTCATAGTAATACTTGTGGCTGAAATGTGGCAGCCAATTGTGCACAGTAGTGTCCACAAACAGTCATGGATTTAGTGACCAATTATTTTTTTGAGGGGAAGGGATTATTACCCCCAGAAACCGATCCGACAATCAACTACCAAGTGGGTTCCAGCTTACTGTTAGGTAAACAGAGGACAGAGGACTAGAGACCGTCACAGAGGGCGGACTCCATTCCCACATTGCGTTGCCAAACACGTCCCGTTGGAGCCCGTTCAGCTCATGATAGGATATAAGATGTGAAAGAGCAGAAATCAGGGCGTGTTTCTCCTGAGACCCCACACGCAGACTGTGTGCACTGTAAATATCTTGTTGATAAGCTGGTGAGTGAGGGCAGATATCACCTCAGTGTCTGTCATTGACGTGGTCAGACGGTACAAGGTGCAAAGCCAAGAGCTGAGGGAACAGTGCGGTCCATTCACTCACCCTTTATCTCCACAATACCCTTTGTGTTTGATATAGCACCTGATCACATCGTTGAGGCGTCTCAAAGCGCTTCACAGGAGTTTACTGTGAGGAAAGTGCAGTGACTGTGTGATTGTTGGCAAACGTGGCAGTCAATTTGTACGTCTCACAAACTGCCATGAAGTGAATGATTGATTATATTTGGAGGATTGTTGGCCCGGACACCAGGAACAACTCCCTCCTCGTGCCCCGGGATCTTTGACGTCACTACGTTACACTTGTAATTGAAGGACAGCAGCTCTGACATTACACCCCCAGCATTGCATCACAGTGTCAGCCTTGACTGCAGGTCCTGACATGAGGATTAATCTCACAACCTTCTGATCTCATACAGATGTTGAATACTCTATGAAGCCATTCAGTCCATTGTTTTTATGTCAGTTTCTTTCTTCTCTAAGAAGCCATCCATCCTCATCCCAGTTCTTTTCCCTAACTCTCCAATCCCCTTCCTCTGCGTGTGTTAGTCTAAATCTCTATTGTAAATACTCCTAATCAACTCTTGACAACACAGCTCAAGTCCTGGAGCTCAGTGGTTAGAGCACTCGCCTCGCAAGCGGGAGACCTGGGTTTGATTCCCAGGTGGGTCAGAGCGAAACCTTAGGCAAGTTTCCTTACTCCACACACACACTCTGTTTATCAGCAGTGAGTCGGAACCCGGTTGTTAGTCGATTGACACATCGCTTTTCTGGGAATAATAATTCCTTCAAAAAATAAATAATAATAACATAATCACTCAATCCACAAATGTTTGTGGGATGTCGCTGTGCACAATTGGCTGCCACGTTTCACCCACAAAACATACTTCACAGTATATACTAAAAAGCGCTTTGAGATGTCTTGAAGACGTGATAAGGCGCTGTAACAAATACAAGGATCTTTTTAATTATCATTTATTGCATCCTCATTCCAAATTCACAGCTGTTCAGGTTGATTGTCATAAATTATAGCCATAGATTACAGAAAAAATAAACCCATCAGCAACAATACACTGCACCTGAGTGTAAATGAACATTCTTGGCTCTCGTATTCTTGGTGATGGTTCACGATATGAACAAATTGTTGTCCCTCAAAGAGCCCAACATCAGCTCCTGGTCTGGGCTGACACTCCACTCCAGTCTGCTCTGTCTGTACAGATGGATGTTAAAGATCCCGTAGCACTGTTTGAAAAGTGAAGGGAATTTCTCCTGATCTCCCAGTCAACAATCCCTCAAATAAGTCACTTGATTCACGCTGTTTGTGGGATGTTACTGTGTCCAAAGTGGCAGCACATGGCCTACAAATACACATTCACCACACTTTACAATAATTCCTATGAAGCGCTTTAAGATGTCTCAATGACATGATAAGACTACACCTTCCATACACCATGACCACCTGCTCCCTCGACCCCATCCCTATCCCTCTCCTTATCTCCCAGCGCCATCTCCTTGCCCCTCTGCTCAAAGATATCATAAACCTCTCCCTGTCCACTGTACTGTTCCCACCCCTTTACAAACCGCCGTCATCACTCCTATGCTTAAAAAACCCTCCCTGGACCCACCTCAACTCCCAAACTACCACCCAATCTCCAACCACCCTTTCCTCTCCAACGTCCTGCAACGAATTGTTGCTTCGCTCCTTCCTCTCCCGCTACTCCCTTCATGAACCCCTCCAATCGGGTTTCTTTGCCGCCCACAGCACAGAAACAGCCCTGGTCCAAGTGACAATGACTTTCTGTCCATCTGTGACCAGGGCTCCCACTGCCTCCTCGTCCTCTCTGCTGCTTTCGACACCCTCGGCCACTATATACTCATCCACTGTCTCTCCTCTCACCTCAACCTCTGTTCGTGACTGGTTCAGATCGTACCTCTCACACCATCTCCACTTCATCTTCACAAAATGGTTTCTCCTCCAGGCCCCGCACCATCTCGTGTGGCGCTCCTCAGGGCTCTGTCCTCGGTTTCCTCCTCTTCAATATCTATGCTCCTTCTTGGTGTGACATCATCCGCAGACATGGGGTCAACTTCCATGTGTTTGCGGATGACACCCAACTCTCTCTCTCTCTGCCTCCAGCCTCGACTCCAGGACCCACTGCTGTCCTCACAGAATGTCTGTGGGACATCGAGTCCTGGATGAGAGTTAACTTTCTTCAGTTGAACGTCAACAAGACTGAGGCTCCTGATTGGCTCCTGTCAGCGTCTCCACACCTCAGACGCTGAGAGCATCACCATCCATGGGGCTCACTCCCACTTACTGAGCCAGTCCAGAACCTTGGGGTCTTGTTTGACCCCGAACTATACTTTCTCCCCCACATCTGTGCTGTGACCCGCTCTGCCTTCCCCATCTCCGCAACATCGCCCGGCTCCGCCACTGTCTCACACCGCAGGCCCCCAAAACCTCATACATGTCTTCATTACATCGAGGCTTGACTATGCAAACTCATTGCCCTTTGGCTTCCCCAACTGCCCCCTCCATAGGCTGCAGATCATCCAGAACTCTGCAGCGCGTGTCCTCTCCCGCACCAGACTCTGTGACCCTATCACCCCAATCCTCGCCCAACTCCTCTGGCTTCCCATCAGATACAGTTCAAGATTGTGGTCCTCACCTTGAAAGCCCTCCATTGCTCCCCCCGACCTCTTCGACCTCCTAACTCCCTACCATCCTGCTCGCTCCCTCCGCTCTGTGGGCTCCGGCCTGCTTCACGTCCCCCGCCTTGCCTGCCCCAATATTGGTGGGTGGTGGGCCTTCTGACACTCTGCCCCCACCCTCTCGAACACATCCCACAGTCCCTCCGCCTCGCACCCTCCTTTGCCTCCTTCAAGACCCATCTCAAGACCCTCCTCTTCGACCATGCTTTCGATTTCCCTGCTTCCCCCCACCCTCCGCGATCCCGACCCCCCGCTCGGGCCCGAAACTCTGTCCGTCCAGCGCCCTGAGACGCGATGTGAAAGGTGCTGTACAAATGCAATTTTATTGTTGTTATTGTTGTAAGAAGTTATATCAAATGTAAGGATTATTATTATTATTTAGTATATCATAAGGACATTGTGGGCTGAATGATCTCCTTCTGTGCTGTGATATTCTATGATTTGTAATATTCTATGAGCAGCAGAGGAGGATGGACAAACACTGAGCGGTGTTTCACCATTTTGTTCATAATAATAATAATCCTTGGATTTGATACAGCGCCTTATCATGTCATTGGGACATCTCAAAGCGCTTCACAGGATACACTGTAAAATAAATATACTGTGTATTTTGTGGGTGAAACACAGCAGCCAATTGCGAACAGCTGTGTCCTACGAACAGTCGTGGATTGAGTGCACAATTTTATTCGGAGGGGAAGGGATTATTACTCCTGGAAAGCGATCCGCCAATCGACCATCAAGCGGGTTCCCACTGACTGCCAGGTACACAGAGTAAGGAAACCCGGGAATGGAACCCAAGTCCTCTCACTTGTGAGGTGAGTGCGCTATGAAATCACGAATAAAGGCTTCTTATTCACGATACAAGTGGCCACGTGTTCCAAAAAACTATATTTCAGTAGAATGGTTAAATAACTTTTAGAGAGAAAATAGGAAAATAGCACATGCAGTATTGATAGGTAGAAACATTATTTCTCTGCTTTGAGCAGCTCAATGACATGAAAGTGAACCATTAGATCGGGAGCAGCTCATCCATTTGTCTGGATATAAAATATATTGTTTCATGATATTTTTCTTCTGAAGTTTGGTGACAAGATTAGTGACAAACAACATAGGCAGATTATTGTTAACTGTAACTGTTACTTACCCACCACCTTCAGGGTGATTGTCGCTGTTGCGTGAAGGTAACTGTCTGACACCATGTTCACAGTGTAATCTCCAGCGTCAGTATAATTCACAGAGTTTAGCTGCAGAGACCCAGAGGTCCTTGTGAACACAATCCGGTCTTTGTAACCAGCGGCTATGTCTTCTCCTCCTGGATACCAATTAACAACAGCCACACGGCCGAAACTCCAGGTCCCGCTCCTCACCTCACCAGACGGTTTCACTGTAAACACAGCCGTACCTCCGGCTGCTGCTGTAATGGGATTCTCTGGTACAGTGATGGTGAACTGTGCTGTAACTGGAGAGAGAGAAAATCCCATTAAGGACAGCGAGACATCGGCTGAATACACATCGACACAGTCCGTCCTGACTGACGGCATCTCTTGTAGGGACGCGGTGAGCAAGTTCTCCTGTCTCTATCGTTAGATCATCTTAAATAAACTCCCAACTGAGAGCGAGTGAGAAAGTGAGACTCACCCACACACACACAGCAGCAAAGGGCAACTACCCCGAGTCGTGCTGTCTGCATCCTGACCTCAGCCTATGTCCTGGTCACTCAGTCACTGAGCAGCCGGTGTCCTGGTCACTCAGTCACTGAGCAGCCGGTGTCCTGGTCACTCAGTCACTGAGCAGCCGGTGTCCTGGTCACTCAGTCACTGTGCAGCCGTGTCCTGGTCACTCAGTCACTGAGCAGCCGGTGTCCTGGTCACTCAGTCACTGAGCAGCCGTGTCCTGGTCACTCAGTCACTGAGCAGCCGGTGTCCTGGTCACTCAGTCACTGAGCAGCCGGTGTCCTGGTCACTCAGTCACTGAGCAGCCGGTGCTGGTTACACTCCGTCAGTCAGTAGAGCTTTCTCTTCTCTCAGCTCTGCACTTATTGAGCAAATAGGAAGTAGGGAGTGGTCGGGAGTCACTGCAGTGTGGTTCCTGGTCGGTGATATGAAATGGTTTGGGCATTTCAAGTCAGAACAGGGTTTGCCCAAAGCCCAGGAGCCGGGACATTGTGAGCTGCCGGACAGCAACACCGCAGCCGTTTGGATCTTTGTTCATTTCATTTTAAAATTAGTTTCCAAAATGCTTATGATAATAATAATTGTAATAATTCTGGCATTTGATACAGCGCTCTCGAGACGTCTCAAAGTGCTTCACTGAATATAATGTAAAGTGACTGTTTTGTGGGTGAAACGCTGGAGCCAATTGGCCAAATCAGTGTCTCACAAACAGTGGTGGATAATGTGATCATAAACCTTGCACTTGGCACAGAGTCTTTCACATCAGGAGAACATCTCAAAGTGCTTCACGGGATTTCTCACTGTAAAGTGTAGTGACTGTGGATAGTAGGCGAACGTGGGAGCTGATTGAGGCTCAGTGACGTCCCACAAACAGCCGTGAAGTGAAGGACCAACACCATGAGGTGAATGACAGCCGCCTGACTGCCCAACAAAGGGCTTCATGTCATTAATCGACATAGAAACTCCGGGTTAGAAATCAAATGTGAATTACTGTTTCCCTGTGATTCCCAATGACACCACTCAATTATTCCATCAACGTTACAGTGAGCAACAGCCCCACCGTCTGTCAGAGCAGCGCTGTTACACAGTGACAATCAGCTGCTTCAAGAGGGAATATTGAGGGGTAAAAGTCTAAACATTTTGTGCCGATCACAAGATCACAAGATCACAAGATTAGTTTGGATCAACAAAGGCCTTTTGGCCGTCTGATCTCATCCCTTCAGCTCAGGCGCCCAACCAACACTTTGGGATGTCCTCCTGACGTGAAAGGCTCATTTATAGGCGGCAGATAACCCAGAATTCTGCAGCCCGTGTCCTCTCCCGCACCAAACTCCCTGATCCATCTCCCCCTCTCTCGCTTGACTTCATTGGCTCCCTATCCTTCAGAGGATCCAGTTCAAGATCCTGGTCCTCATGTACAAAGCCCTCCATGGCCTCTCCCACACTACCTCTGTGATCTCCTAACCCCCTACCAACCCCCCCCACCCCCTCCTAACCCTCTACCAACCCGCCTGCTCCCTCTGCTCAACCGGCTCTGGCCACATCCCCCGCCTCACCCGCCCCTCCATTGGCGGGAGAGCCTTCAGCCACTCTGCCTCCAAACTCTGG
>NW_024705379.1:12993-50397 GCF_018977255.1 Callorhinchus milii | reverse complement strand
GCAGGTTTTTGTGCAGGAACACTAACGCAGGGTCACCTGGCTGAGCCTCCTCAACACAACCCATGCCTGCACTCTTGCCTCTACGCACAGCATGTGTGAACATATAGCGTGTTCGGTGCACGGGCCTGCATTTTATTAAAAAACAGTTTTTTTGTTTTATTTTACCAGGTAGAAGCGACCTGGCCACAAATGATAGGACATTAAAGTGGCTTATCATGGAAATTTATAGCAGCCAAATACTCTAAACACATGTTTATAAATGTGGAGGGCAAAACCGGAAGACCCGGAGAAAAATCCACGCGACCACGGGGAGAACATGCAAACTCCAAATATACAGGCGTCAGGTCGGACTCAAACCCACAACCGCCTGTATACCAGGCGAGGTAGTTAACATCTCGCCACTGTGGCGCCATTCATACATGGCCTGAGCACAAACCCTGAACATGAGCACAAAAGCCCTGAACATGACCTCCACACACGGACCTGTTCATGCATGGCCTGTGTGTTTTCACAGCCCTGTGAACACAGATAGCCCAATGATCTAAACCTCTATGTAGACATGGCATCCTGTACAAGTAGCCATGAATTCATCGTATGAATCACATCACATTATTCTGACATCACATGTAAAACATATACAGGTATCCCTCGATTCGTTCTTAAAAAAAAATACACGTGTAAACGACACATTCATTCAAATGGCTTTTCACATAAATTTAATTTAAAAAATAGGGATGTCTTTCAGACAGTCATTGCAACTCTACTGCTAACCTAAAAATATACACCTATATCCCTTTCACAATACAAAATTAATAATGAACATAAATATAAAAACTAATGAATAATAATGAATAAAAAACAAAAATAATTTTCTTTTTCAGGAACTGACCGTAATATATCCATGTTGGAATGCCTGGAAAGGTCCTCACAGCTCACTCAGCACTGGGCACTCACAATCCGCCCGGCCACTTGCAGGGGCCTTTCGAGCAGTCCCATGCATCCCACTGTGGGTAGAGTTCTCTCCCTCCGTGCGGGGCACGCTGCTCGCAGGCTTGGGGGGTTGCGCCACGCTGTTCTCCTGCGGCTCCCGTATCACGGCGCGACGCGGTGTGTGACGGTGTTGCCACCGGGAGCCATGGGGAGGATGTGGCCACTGCACATGGGGGCAAGCATATCTGTACCACGTATACCTGTGGAGGGCACTTAATGGTGACTCCAGTTCCTTTGCATGCTATCGCAAGTGTCGTGTTGAGCTCACAGAGCCCTACCCTGAAAACTCGAGCCTTGTAACTGGGGCCTGGCTGGGACCCTCATACCATTTGAGCAATGGGATTGGTAGTCAATGCTGTGGTAGCAGTACTGCATTGAAATTGGGTCCATAATTTTGAAACACCTTGTAGAATGCGACTGAGTTGTAAAGTTGAGATCAAACCTTATTGGCAACAAAGTTGTATTCCTGTTGAAGAATCACATCTGCCATTAGAATGTGGAATTTCTACCATGAGCTCAGGGTCCTAGTGGAGGTGAACGTTGTCCAAAACTCCATGAAGATAGGGGACTTGAGGCAATGGACTCGAGTGCGACCTCAGTAATTTGGCTTGAGTTGACTTGAGTGCTTGTGCTGTTGCTGTGATAGACGAGAGATTCAAGAAGAAGTCGGAGCAGGTGCGGATTCTTCTGGACGACCTGAAGAAGCTCTCCAGGTGAGAGGAACAGTCTCCTCACCTGCAAAGGCTTGACTGCACCTTACATTTTAATTCTAAGTAATGTAAGTGTAATAAAGCACTTCCACGACGACTTCTGACTGGCGTCTTTCTTTATTAACAATAACTGCACGGCTCTGCTCCTTCTCTCTCTCTCCGGATGACTCCTCTCTATTCTCTACCGTGATGCGCACCCGCTCTCTTTCACGCGAATCGCCCCTCTCTCGCTCCGGTCCGCCGCTGGCTGGCGGCGTACTGGGAGGAGAGGAGGCTTCGCTGGAGGAGTCCGCCACGTGGTCGGTGGCGAGTAGAGGTTGGCGGTGCTGCAGTACGGACTCGAGGCTTCCCACGCCGACCACGAGTCCTTTCCTGCCTCTCCTTATACAGTATTGCGCCCGGCGGAGATAAGCTCCGCCTCTAGCCACGCCCCCTCGTGGAACCTTCCCTCCCGCACGTTCTCGCTAACTCCGCCGTCACCTTTGGCCCAGATGGAATCCTCACTTAGGATTGGATACCAGTTAGCCGAGAGTGCCCATGCAGCTACGCATTAGCATCCAGCAGATGGCGCTCTCTCATTACACAAGCATTTTAGATTGATTCAGTGTGTATGCTGAGAACTGCCTCTTACATTTGAATGGCAAATTACGTTACGAGCGCAGAGTAGTGCCTGGTAAACTCTTGGTGAGAAGCAGGAGCCAGAAGTTAATCCAGAAGCAGCATGAGCTGGAGTCGCACAGTGCGGCGCATTAACGGGTTGGGTGAGAAAGTGCATTGGGGAGGCTGTAACGATCAAGGCAGAGAAAGTGCAAAGGCCACTGTGGAGGATGTGGCAAGAGATGCAAGGAAGCTCCATAGACATCGGAAGACAACGGGGTAACTCAGGTACACAGGCTAAGAAGCAGTGACTCCACTCGTAATGTGCAACGACAGGGAGAACAGTGGGAAAGATGGATAGACATAAGTACATGAAGAGAGACATGGGGAGAATTACAAGAAAGAAACAGGGATATGAGGAGAGATATGCAGAGTGACAAAGAGATATGAGGAAAGACATGGACACAGAAGAACATGCGAAGAGACACGGGGCCATGGGAAGGTAGTGGGGCCAAGATTGATTCACAGAAATAATGTAGAGAGAATCTAGAAAGAGATGATTCACATGGTGAATGGAGATGAATGAGACGTGGTGATGTGGGGAGAGACAGAAATAGAGATGGAACGTCAGGAAGATTGAAATTGTGGAAATCAGCTTTTTAAATGACTACAGGACGCCTTCGCTGAGTTGAGCTGTGTGAGTGACAACTGTGTAACTCCTAAATATACATACTGGACATTTATGATCATATATCTTTGCAGTAGTTAATTGCTTAATTAAAATAAGTGTATTTGTCTGAGTGGAGAAAGGTTTTTTACCAATATAAAACCTTAACATGTAGGGTGGCAGATTTTATAGTTCATGAAAACACATTGAAACACAATTATATAAACATGAAATAATAAGCTACATACATATTGATGCTTTTTCTTAGATGAATAATGTGTATATTGGCATTCCGTTGTCTTTAAATAATGTCAGTTTAATCTTAAACTGCACCCTTGTTTTTCCAGGTATGACAATTCAATCGTCCCAACCCTGCAGATGATTGATGGTATAAAAGATGCATACAACCGGGAGGAGCGGCAAGCGCTATCACGAACCTTCCACAAGGAGGGGGTGTAGGTGAGTGCTGCCCTCACTGCATGTCACAACCATTGTAACAAAACACCTGTGGATAATGTCCATCTTTCCATGTGAACGAACCCTTGACAATCGGACGTTGCCATTCACAATAATTAAAATCTCAACGTGTAATACATCACGCCTTCTCCTACCCCAGCCATGCAAGGGAACTAATACAAAAAACACGGAGATTACACCAAAAGGTTGACTCATTTTTTTAAATAGTCTATTGTCCCCCCCCACCTCCAATTAGCACGGTTGTCTTCGTACGGTGCGAAAGAAGTTCAGCATACATACATAACGTTCCATACAGTATTCGCTCGCTCTCGAAGAGAAATAATTATTTGAGGCACGAGAATCCACAGACAAGTGGGGGTTGGTAGCCACTCGGTGAGCCGCTGTCAACGATTTACCAAGCTCTGCGGTCCGATAAATAATAACATATGTCCATATGCCTCCAGGTTACCTCAGTGGCACTGGCAAGCACCGCTCATCATGCTTAAAATATTGAACGAACAAATTATGCAACAATTTTTTTTATTTTACCAGGTAAGGCCCACTGATCTATATAGTTATTTTTCAGAAGCGACCTGGCCACAAATGATAGCCCATTGAAGTGGCTTTTCACGTGGAAAATTATAGCAGTCAAGTACTCTAAACGCATGTTTATAAATGTGGAGGAAAAAAACGGAGGACCCGGAGAAAAATTCACGCAACCACGGGACAACATGCAAACTCCAAATATACAGGCGTCAGGGTCGGGCTCGAACCCACAACCGCCTGTATACCAGACTAAGTAGTTAACATCTCACCACCGCTGCGCTATGCAGTCCCAGCAATTTGGCCTTCAGAAGCTCAAGATGTGAGAGCAATGGTGGTCATCGGCCTCACTGAAGCTTTTCCGCTTCAAGGAGCAATAGCTCTCACCTAGCATTCAATTCTCAGCACCAATAACTGGGAGCTATTGTATATAGAAGGTGCAGGATTTGTAGCAGTTGTTTGCAAATAGATGCCTGCATTTTGTACAAGCAAAACATAGTGTCGTTAAACTTTTTCCCAGAGCACAGAGGATGATAATGGTGGTTACTTAGTAGTATTGTTAAAGCTGTTGTTTTTTTGCATCACCGGTAACCGCATGAAATAACTGCATACATGTAAACCCCAAAGGGTTCAAATTAGTGAGACCCCTACTGATAAACCTCAGGAAAAAACCCCACAAGAAACAGAGAGCAGAGTAACATTTAACTTTCAAGCATGCACGGGCAAGTCTACATTTGGAGAAATGGTAGAGAGGGGATGATTACTAAATATGTGTATGTAGCAGCAATGGGCTAATGCCCCACCATCACTTCGTGAACATCCCCATATTGAATGCAATAATAATACTAACCTTGAATAGTAATAACTCTATTTGTTTTCCGCTTATGTCTCATTGAAAGGCTGTGAGAAAAGACAACATTTTTGGAGCTATCCCATACACAAGACTTGAACCAATGGGCAGCAGCTGCCAATGCACTGCAATAAATAAATATCTAGATCTGAGTTTATTATTTTCAGGTCAGCAACAGAAATTAAATAAAATAACTGTGAGTCTCAATGATAATCCTTGAGACTTGACATGTATGTGAATGGTAATAAACCACCTACTGTTTTGCCACACATAAACATGTTTCACAAATTAACATCACATTTTTATCTGTTTAACTGAGGAACAAAGGGGGGCTGCAATGGGTAGTAATGGGTATCAGCAGCACATTTGAGTCGTGATCCAGAGATAGCCGGTTCGAATCCATCCTCTGGCACGGCAGTTGAAATAAAGGCGCAAGCTTCTTAGATAACTCCACCTGGCCACCGAGCAGTATAAATGGGCACCCCAAAGTCGATCAGCAGATGTTGCCATTGGGGCTATGCACTTTTTAACTCTAGGTTGAAAACTCATTTCTTTAGAACTGCTTTTTGTGTTTAGTTTGTTGCCCTTGCCCCGCACCTCCGAATAACAAGGTTGGCAACGTACGGTCAAAAAGAAGTTAACATGCATACATACATACATACAGATGTCTGGCCAGCATATAAGTGTAGGCCAAATGTCCTCTAGAGCTTCCTCCTGTGGAGGCCCTTCCACGAGCAGTGTTGTGAACAAAAAGCAAGTAATTGTCGAGTTGCACCTTTACCTTTTAATTGAGAAATGAGGGAAAATGTACCACAGGGTCACTTATGTAGGCCGCTATGCCATTTGTATGTTCACACGAGCCAACCAGTGCATTTATTACTAACATTTGAATGGAAATGGTTGCTGGTTTCTGACTTTCAGAATCGGTGATCAATTCTGAAGATGGTCACCGGATTACCAGTTATCATTTATCAACCCTACTCGAGAATAGAATCACAACCAGGGGAGTGAGACCCTGCTGAGATGAGCATATCCAAGCTTCTCACTGCTCCTGTTCCTATCTGCAGAATGGAATAAAATCCTAGAGGACACGTGATCCATGGGTGCTCATTGTTGTGGTTTCTGGACAAGTTTCACCATGATCTTCAAAAGACCAGTGAGGCAGCAGATAACCTTGCGGATGTCAGAGGTTTCATTTATTACAAAATGAAGGGAATATTGATAGATATGTCAAATCTGTTCATTGTTCAAACATGTACATGGAACTTCCCTCTTTAATATTGTACATAATACATAAATTAATACTTTATCATGAAGTTTACATTTTATGTGATGAGTCATATTATCTCGCAGAGCTCTACATGAAAATTTTAACGAGCCTCTCCCCGGATGGCTCGAACACGCGACAGGAGCGGCCTGGCAGGCTAGACATTCTTAGGCAATATCATCCTAGGCATACTATGCTAACATGGCTACTGCATCACCAAGAGATATAACACCTTATCTGTCATCCCAGGGGCCCGACCTGTCGATGGCTCTACGCGTGATTCAAAATCCCGTGAACTTGAGGTCACTAATTCCCTCCGAACGCTTTGCAAGGCCTGAACTAGTCCGGTTAATATATCAGACCCAACCCACCTAAATTAGCTGGTAAGTACTAAATACACCTAAGGGCAGTTGTTTGCCAATATAAGGCATTAAATCACCAAACGAGATAGGGGAGGGAATTGAAACGGTGTGAGATTGCACCGCGCACTGACGTTGAAGGAGGTCGAGTGAAAATATATGCTAAGCTCAAGAGTATAGTGCTCCGTCGGAAAAGTCCTTTAGAGCGCAGTGGATGACAAGACCCTCTCCTGTCGAAGGGGATCGAGCCAGATATAGTCGAGGAGAGTTCTTATTGACGCGTTCTAAAGGATATTTACAGTACGTATACAATCATCTTGCCCTATAGGATTAGGTACATAGTTTGTATCCTGAGGTTACCGCGTGAATTACTCAGACAGCACGTTGCCCCAGCAAAACTTAAACAGCCAAGTCCATACACACGTCTAATAGTTGGTCTCACTTGCGTGGGTAGACCGGCAAAAGTCACCCCGAGTTTCAAGACCTTCTCTGCTCTTAACGTTGGCCCGTGCTTCGCAGACAGCTTAGGCGGTTAGCGAAACTATGTATTCGTTGGATGCTGAGAATGTCGATCCATTCTGTGGCGACCTACTATGTGTGGACGTCTGAACCCATTGGAGGGGCCTCTAGGAGGCACGCTCAGTCCGTCTACGAAGAAGCACAGAAAGTTTAGGAACTATGAGTGACCACATCGTTATACTGACTGAGGATTACCTGCATCGGCCCCAAGCAATACTCACTAATTCCTTCACACTAGACATTCAACAGCGCTCGTTTGCACTTCATCGTCAATCCCGCATGTGATACGTGGTTCTTCGTTGGTACATTGATGTCATTACAGAAGACTTTCACCGTATTAAAGACCTGCGTGTTGGGTCAGTCCAAGACTTTAACGGTCATTCGCTGGCGGGGTCCGATTCGCGTAGCTTTGATTGCTATACGCATTCCGGTACAACAACGGCAGCTACTATTTCCTGTGTAATTTCATTTCTGTACTCGCAAGGTAGTCCGCCAAGCGTCTTTTTAGCTTAGTCTCGATAAAGACGCATCAACCCTCAACCCGTGGGTCAGGTTGATATCATGGGTTGAAATGAAGTCGGCCCTCGTCGGTACTCGTCTATGCAAAATGGGTCGCTCCCTATTTGGGGCATAGCCTGTAGCCGACAATAACTGGCCGAATGAGGCCTTGCGACGACCCGCCCAGTATGGGTTCGCTGGGTTAAGGACTCGTCTTCGCACCGGGTGGCGAGGGTGTCACGATCGAATTGGCCCCTTGGTGAGTCACGCACCAGTGAAATCCCCCAGGCATTTAAGTCATATTTTACACTAATAATGGCGCGTTTTCGAAGTGTAGCGAACACGTCCGTCGTGAGATGGCCCCTGTTCTGGACATGGTGGTGAGTGCAACTATAATCTTTAGGGGAACAAAGACGCCCTTCATTAGGATCCTCATTGTACTCTTGAGCGCTGCCAAGCGCTGTCACCTCAAAGTCAATATGGTAAAAAGCGTTGGCATAAAAGATGCGATTACCTGCCATTTTAAGTCAAGCTACTGTAATTCCCGTGATACCACATGAAGAGGTGTCTGAGCACTATCAGTGAAAGTTTTATACCGCAGCAAAATGCTACGTAAGGATTGATCCATGCCAACTGACGGACGTCCTGGCATCAACCTATGGAAGGAACTATAGAGTTACTGTCCTTGCAGAGGAATTGGAGAGACGTAGAGATGCTCCCAATGTAGTCGTGGCTCCCTAGGCCAAGTTCTGTAGGCGACACTGTTGCCCCCTAGGGTGCGCGCGGACAGATGCTAGCGTTAGGCGTCGGTGTTGGCGCACTTCTGTCGACGGTCATGATGTGCCACAAGCGTAGGGCGGTTTCGATTAAAGTGCTCGAAGTTAGACGGATCACTGAGAAGAACGGCGGTGGTGGTATTGCGAATAGGAATCTGTTTCAGTTCTGGTCAGACGGCGGGCGTCACTAAAGATACTTCTAGACTTAGTAGTTATGGTTTGAGTGCGTGCCTTAGAGCTGGCTTGATGTTGCCCTATACTCGCAGGTGGTGTACTCATGTTCGATAGGTCTTATCAGCATCAAAAATAGTATGTACACGTCTTAAGCTGATCACACATAACCCGTACGATAACCTTATTAAATCTTGCTAAGAGTTTCCTATTGGTATCAATCACCGGAGACAGGACGTAACCGCGTTATCTTGAGCTGTGTTGAATTTTCCGCCCAATATAGGGGAGTGTCGGATTTCAGGGAAGGGGGAAGCGTTTAGATTGGCTGGGTGGGCGAATAACTCCAGTCGGGCCGACGCAATCGTGCCCTGATCTAGCAACTTCGCTCATACTCGCATTTGTCGTCAGTCCATACTGTTGTAATGCGATGAAGGAGGCCTGACGATCCAAACAGAGCTGGCCCGACTTAGTTATTGGTCAATAAAAGAAATAGATGGTCATCCATCCACCGATTACGCTGGTGTACGCGACGGATCAAATGACTCAACTTGCTGCTGCCGAACTCGGAGCTGCACGCTTAGCGGGTCTCCTGACCAGCATCGTTCACGCATCCCTCTGCCGCTCGCCTTCGAACCAAACGCCAGATTTGATCCGTCGCCGGTATCCCGTCGGTGCTTCTCTCGGGATGTTTAATTCCCACGTTTCTTACCGCCTTGGCTGAGCAAAATAATAGAAAGAGGCAGATAGCTCCCCCGCATCGATTGTTTACGTTTGACCCCGCGGCACCCCCTACATGTGGTACTGACGAGAACCTCAGAAGGGCGAATATATAATACCGAGCTAAGGAGGCTTCGATCACGGAAGGTTAGTGCATTGGTGAAGTACGGCTGGACGCCTAATTTTAATTTCAGCCCACCAGGACAACGAAATACACTTGTGGGCTAACTCTCCCAAACTACCCGGTAAAGCTAAGCTTTTATACCCGGGGCACTAACAGAGTGTTCAATTAAATCCCTGTGGAGATGGAAAGTAACCTTGCCTGCGTGGCACGATTTGCCGCCTGTACCGTGACTAAGATAAGAATTATACTGTTCTTTTCGCCCTAACCGAATAGCGCGTTAAGCCGCTGTTGTTCAGCGGATTTAGAAGTTATGCCTATTCTAGCCTTGTGGGTGGTCCTTATGGTCATCATCTGTAGAAGCGTGGAGGGATGTTTATGGTTCGTCGACGGTCTCATCAGGATTCCGTCTGCAGTGGTCTACCTGCTGTGTCATGGCGCGGAAATTTGGCCAACGGCATTAGTACTGTAATTTTAGAGGGTCTCATCGAGTTTATCTCGTCCCGAGCGTGTCTGAAGGTCAGTCTAGACAATGATAATGATTCCTAACCGCTCAAGCCCTTGTGCCCGCACGGTTTAGAATCCCTGAATTTATCTGCCCCACAACGATACAGAGAGTATTGCCTCTCTAGGCCGGCTTAGTAGAGTCAAGTGAACGGCATGTAGGCAAGGAGCGTCTCAAACTTCGCCCTTGCACCCATTTCCAGACACATCGGATGTTACGCTATGCTAGGGCAAGGTTGGCTGTCGGTACGTTGCACCGGTTAGTTCTATTGTTACAACGACGCTGGCCCACAAGAAGCGGCTATTGCCGACTAGCTAAGGACGGCCACTTCCATTCCTTTGAACCACACATCCCGTTCGATAAGGCCCCTGGACTCTCGTGCTCCCGTCTTATCCATCACCTGTAGTAAGCTACCCGAGCACTGGGACTAACCCAGATCCTTAACCCATTTTCTATACAGACGATTCAATGAATCACATTCCATATTAACGTCCAAACGACCAACACCCTGTGGTCTCTTTGGGTGAGGGCCTGTCCTAGATCTGCCTCATAGACGATGACGTGACGGTCAACCCCTAAGTTAGCATTATTTAATGAATATCAAGCTTCCAACGTAGTACGCCCCTATAATCCGAAATTGCAGACGTGGGTTCTAAGGTTAGATATGCCGTCTGAAATTACGGGTTTTCCACAGTTGTGTATTTTTGTTGCGCCTTCGACATACTTAAGATAGAGAGCCATGGGAGTGCGACTAACACTAGAGTGCCTCACGTAGATCCGCGGCCGCTATAATCAGGTCTATGCATGATAGAGCGCATAGCAAGGCAAAGTAGACTAAGGATTTGCCATCAGGGACTTGTGCCTGCAGACACTCTCTCAACGTAAGGCTAACACGTTGGCAGCTAACTTTAAGCCGTAAGCAACGCTCTTGAGTTCTCCTAGTCTTTACAAAACACTTCTCGTGGCGTCGACGCGAACGTGGCCTCTTAATGTTAATCGGAGCAATACGTCGGAAATTTTTTAGGCCAAGGCCTGTGGACTGTTTAAATTAGGGCTTGGCGATCCAGATACGGATTCTATTAATGGTCCTTGCCGCGGGAGCGGAACAAGCATCACGGGTAATCAGTACTTCAGTTACCAGAATCTATCGTATAGTGCGACTGTTTCCTTTGCATCAAGTAAGGTCGCTTCTCTCGTGGCTGGCGTACAGCGATATGGATTTTCTCCCGAGATTATTATTAATTGGGAATGCAATGAACTCTAACAGTCCGGACGCAATAGTATCCTCTACTACTATTATTGATGGACTGATCTCATCGGTGTGCACAAACGGGAGTCTTGGATAACGCTATTAGAACACTCGAATCTCATCAAGTGGAGGTGGACGCAATTAGGCTCGCGAACGACTCCATAAACTCAGTTTCCTTTGGCGGATTTTGAAAAGTTCACAGATAGTAGCGAATAAGTTGACAGCAACGTCCTTCGGACTGCTATTCGTCTCCTTCAGTGGATCATAGTATATCTATTCCTGACATGCCGTCAGGAGTCCGACGCTCTAATGTACGCTCGGCAAGTTCACAAAAACCTGACCAACACAGAACGACCCGTGTGCATTGAGTGCTGATCGGGCTACCGGACGGTATCTGAGAACATTAGGTACTAATGAATACGGAGGCTTGACGGACGTGTCTTCACTACCGCGACCACGACCTACTATCCCGACTAGACCAATTACATCGCCCCGTAATCCAGATCCTAGGTAGGCAAGGGCCTGATGATCTATGGTACCACCCTATGCCCCACCCGCCAATATCGGGATTCCGGAGCCATGCTCTGTTCAAGGACATGTCCGGGCGAGTTAACTGACTGCAAATGAGCAACTCAGTCACAATGATGGAGTCACTCCACCAGCACATAAGCCCTCTGCCGTATCCAAGACCAGTAGTATAGAATAGCACGGAGCACCCGTACAGTCATCTCACTGCCCAGGCTAACAACTCACTAGTATCTACAGATGGTTCTTTGGCCCTTATGCGGACGACGTAACACCTTAGCTCGTGTTTCGCTTGCCATTCCGAGGGCAGTGAGCGCCTTTTTCCCGATCGGCCCGCTAAGTGTCACGTACCCAAAACACCGATAGCCATAACCGGAGGGACGTCGCTGAACGGTCGACTGATCTTTCGCATTGTACCAACGTAGGCGCGGCGACCATAGAAAGCGTCTCCTAGAGTCCCTCCGATGGCAGTTCAACGCTCTCATACCAAACTTGGTACATCGCTTACATGACTCCAGATGCATATCCAGTCACGGCCGCGGCCATATCTTGTCGTGTGGTACTGGCCAATGAGTTGGCCGAGATTTTGAGCTGAGCGTCAGCTGTTCCTCTCGACCGAGCAACTGATGGCGTATGAAATCAGAACCTAATGGTTGTGCTTGAAGTTTCTTGAGTTGCAATGCATAAAAAGAACTTGGCGCGGCAAAGCTCGATGACCTAGGAACCTGACTTGGTGGGGCCTCTGGTTCGTGTAAGAAACATAGTAGGTTAGTAATTGTTCACGGATATAGCCTCTTTCTCGCAAACACCGGTCTCTGTGGATCATACCGTTCTCTAAACCGCAAACTCTCGCATGTTCAGGCTAAACTACTCCACCGGCATATCACCCGATGCGCCCCTACCGGGCAGCGTCTTAGTGGACTCCGTACCAGGCACAGTTATGATAGCATTATGATTTGTGTCCGGCCTTCAGCTATTCCCAAGTGGCGGTACCATCTAGTGGTAACGGCATGGAGGCTCGAGCTACAGGCGCGGTAACTGGAGTACTAACTAGTCTGGCCTTAGTCTACGAATCTCGGTGATTCAAAAAGGAAAGTTGTCGGGCATGGGTTGAGACTAATAAGAAGTTAGTAAATGCTTCTGTATGCTCGTTGCCGTTGCTACGGGTAACGAACCGACAATATTCGCCCATCGATATAAAATGGTGGTCCTGTCAACCATCGAACCTTTCACATGCCATATAACTTTTATTTAATGGAACGTACTTGACCTGTTTGCATTTACCATGACGCTGGGCTGGGTTGAGAATGGGAAGAGCCCTTGTCTATAGTTCTTGGGTGCATAAAAAGTTGGGATTTCGTCTGTTGTTAAGCTTGTAAACCACTTTAGGATCCGCGGTAAAAGCGAGTTCTATTCTTCCTCACCATTTAGTATTTACCTTAGTTCGAATGGATAGGACAAATTAGAAAGTTTTGTGGCCATCTGTTTCAGCTGGGCCCAACTCGGTCCAGAGATGTGATAGTCGAAGAACAATAGGTAGGTTTGCTAAGTCTGGGGCTAGAACCTTTGAATCAATATCGGACGTGTGCTATAACGAACGGATCTTAACGTAGTTAACTTTTACCCCGGACGCTAAACACTCTGTTCACGTATTACCGCTGGTGTTTTCACCCTGAGTTGGTCGTGTACAACCGACACGCTCATCATTTTTACTACAGTCGAGCAACCTGCAAGATGCGTTCCGCGTTACTATGTGGTCACACCAAAAAACATGTCTTGGCTCTACCATCCCAGGTCGAACTAACGGTAGAAGTGAGGTGCGTAGAGGTGGAATCTGGTAAATGAGACTCCTACAGGCCGGATTCCATAAGAAAATATCCGGCTGCTCCGCAATCCATCAGATTCGGTCGTGAAAATCTTAAACGGAGTTAGGTGATGATTTCTCGGTCCGTGATCGCACCTCAAGGGGGAACGTACACGTTTCGGAAGATAACGCCCTGTAACGGCGCTGTCAAGACTATCGATCGCGGCATAACGCCTCCCGTCTGACACTGCAGTGGTGGGGAGTCTGTCATTTGGGATAAAGAACGTCTGGTAATCTAATTTGGCTACATTCATGCGTTTCATAGCCCCACGACACTAGCTCTTATGAAACGGACCTGTACATTCAGATAGAAGATGGAGGCCCACGCTGAAGCAGCTTTTGAGTGTTACGAAGATGCTACTTAAGAACCATATCTCGAGAGCAATCGCGACAGTGTAACAGACGTTGCCCTTAAGTGTAGAGTGCGGTCTAACACGTAAATATGGGTACGTCCGCTAAAACCAGTGATGTAGATCACGCCAGACTGGTTTCTTGTCTATCGACTCCGCTCCTCGTTTGGCTCTTGGTTGCTCTGGACGCAGTCTTTGGTGTCTCTAAACTAGATAGTGGCAAGATATCAACAAATGTTTAGTAGTAAGAGCATGCTCACGGCCCATATGGGGACTGATCCTTCTACTTCGCCTCGAAGCGGCACCACTTGGAACCGAGTTGCCTGCCAGGTGTGTGCTTGCTAAGTGAGAGAAACTTGGCTCGACGCCGAAGCCTTCAAGCCCCGTACTGCATACCCGAGCCGGCAGTAGAGCCGTCCGCCAAAGTGTTTCGGGAGCCAGCTATCTTGGCGTAGGTTCGATATTAATGCAGAGCCGCTGTGTAATCCCTCCTTATCCAAATCCACCTCAGTTACTAATCTAAGATGTTGTGTGCGTGCCTTTGTCCGGCATTTCCGGACCATACAGAACTTGGGGGCTCTACTTCTGTTTCAATACGCTGCCAGACAGCGGATGTTTGTGAGACTAAGCCACACGTTAGTTAGCTGTAAACAAGTCCGGTATCGGCACAAGTCAAATATTACCGTAGGAAGTCACTGATACGGCCAGGACTTCGTTTTAACGGCCCCATTCTTGATCTGCGACAAGTTACATTTCTTAGTGCACACTTTCAATGGTGCCCGCATGAACTCCCTGCAGGATGCTGGTCAAAGTAGTTGCGTAAATATTACGTTCTGAAGACAGCGGTTTGCATCCTCCGCTTAGGAACCGAAAAGTTCTCTAATGATAGTCAGCGGACGATAATGCGCCTCGCGGAGGGATATGCTTGCCTTACATCTCTACGCGACCAATCTTCCATAATGCGTCATGTTGCGGGAGCTCACTCCGAGAGCTGAGACACCTGTTCGGGAACTGCGCGTCCGGGGTTCGTCGATCTGTCTAACAGACACCCTCGCCGTTCCTCGCTAAAGAGAGAGTAAGTACGGATTCGAAACTTTAGCGTATAGAGAGAATCGACGTAGACAACGGCAATTAGGTCTAGACCGATGCGTCACGTGAAACTTTTATCACGGCGGAACCACAACGACAATTACCTTAACCGTGGAGGGGTGGGCACAGTGGCGGAGCAACCGAGACACCCTATATGGTGCGAACTGCCGCGCCGTAGCCCATCCCCTACTGGCAAAAGACTCTTCCTCGGACAACGGATTCGCCCCATGGCGGGCTCCGCGGAAAGACTTGGGAGGTCGGGTTATGGATGTGCACAGACGGGTGTATTTTTGAGCAAGCGATAATGTTCCCCCCGCTGGTCGACGCCTGGGTCTTGAATGGGCTCACACTTATGGTATTATCTCACATTAAAAATGCATTTGGTGTAACGATCTTGATTAGTCGTGTCGTTAGAAGGAGCCCCGGCTCTGTTGCTTCCCGTCGATCGGCTCGGGACTCGACTAGTAGAAGCGAACATCAAAAAGGAATCTGTTACAGAAAATTACGCTTTGAAGCCTTCCTGGTTGATACAGAGAATAAAAACGACATTACGTAATGGGAGTTTGTCCCTAGGTGATCCTACTCTGACGATTCTAGCGATGATTCCGATCCTTTATAGATAGGACCGATTCGCGAAGCAGTTGGTGTGTTCCGGTAGACTTTGATCCTAGGTCACAGCCGTGCCAAGCTATAGTCGATTACTTACCCGCGCCGCTGACAATGTATGTAGTAGCCCTGCCTGAAGGATCCTCTCGGCCAACAGCTGAAATATAACCTCACGGATGATATAGTTCGAGATCCCCTTAAGTATTATTTGTGATCACGCGGCGTAATGAGCCAACAATGCCATTCGATTTACACTGATCGGAATTTGGAGTGCCCGACACGCAAAAAGTATCGATTCTCGTAGGAGTACTCGGACTTTTTAATGAGTTCCTCCCCGTTATCGAAAGGCCCTTGTTTACGCAATCCGACAGCATTGAGATTCCATCCCTTAGGACTGATCCACTTGAGGTCTCCTCTACCTGTTTATTTGCAGAGATGGGCCTCCATAACTATTCGGCCTGGTTTAAAACTTATTATCGTTGCCAACGTCAAATGACCACGGACTTAGCGCCGTTAGTGTGCCTAGTTTGACAGGATCTGACGTCATCAAGATCGATCCTCTTTTTTGTCACATGGGGAGTCCAGTCAGTTCTGATCACATGAATAATAGGTCACAGATTGCTCGCTTCGATGAGTGTTCTGACCAATGAAACGGCAGCTAAAGGGTATTCCGAGGTGCATCGTTCGGCCCCCGGTCAACTATAGTCAATTCTTCTTTGAACTCAGCAAGACCTCGGTTATTGAATTTAGCTGTTTATCGATGTAACCCCGTAGCACTAACACCTTATCGGATTCGCAACAAATTGCGACAGCCCTACTCACCTATGTCAGGCCTTTGGAGCTAGTATAGTCGCGAACTGACGAATAGTATCGGTGTCTTGGACCTACATCCATCGCCTTTACCCTGAGATGGGTACGCATTAAACAACATTACTCCCACATTTCAAACCGAGACGAAGAAATGATGGTTTCTACAAGGTCTCTTCTTTTGAGGCTCCTTTACGGGCTCACCCTGTTGTAAATTATCATAGCTATCCGTCTAGAATTGAGCGGGTGATTTTCGACTTACCCGATGGCTGACTTTGGGATAACGCATATCTAGGAGAACCCCGACTGTTACTTTCCTGGGGGTAGACCCTAGTCCCGTCTTTCCCGTACGCGGCAACGTACGTCTGCAGCGGTTCCACCCGTCAGCACCAAGGTCACTAAGCTGTGGGCACACACCGGCAGAATAGGACACGACACATTAGGCGTCGAAGATTGATAACCCAGGCACCGGTGAACAATCTTAGGTTGTAAACGCGGCACTAAACCTTTTTTCACCCCACGCTCGGCTTCAGAGCGGTAGTATGTCATACGTTGGGGGCCACCTTACTAAAGAGCCAAGGAGGGAGAGATGTACTACTGATTCGCGGGTGGTGCGTTCGGGGAGGCACTATTGCATGCCCCTATTTTCTCGTTATGCATTACGGTTCCGCGACTGTTTCCGTCCACGTCAACCTATGAAAAGTCGTCCCCTTTTTAGTCCGCAGCTGGTGTCTTAACTAAGCTTGGTAGGGAGATGCCTGCAGACATTCATTAATAACCAAAATAGCTTAGCACACGCACCGGAGATTATCCGGACTGTTGCGTCAACAATGTCCTTACAACTGGCTGTGGAAGGAGAATACATCCCCCGTAATGACATGCGCTGCGTTAGTGTGCGCGTCGACGATAGTTCAGCGACACGAGAAATTTGATGGGTTCTGCTTAAGCCCATGGACCAAAAAGGTCTTTTAATAGAGGCCATTTCTGCATTGCTGGAAAAATTCAATCGTTAGCCCTAACTACCCTACGTTCATCGATCTTCAGTCGAAGCTCTTCGAGATTAGTTGGGGACACTCATTGCAGCTCTAATTGTGCCTCCATATGTCGAAGTAAGCGTATAGGTACGACTAAGATTAACGAACAATACGGTCGCGTCAAATCCAGCATTTAGACTGCCCTTCGAATTATCAATGCTGTCAGGGATAGAGGGATCTCAGCCAGACGGGCCATCTGAAGAACTCCCTTGATCGCAAGTCCTATACTGAGCTACGTTTTAATAAGCCTCAATAATTGAAGGCCACTCTAAATTACATGACAGGATCAACACTGCAGCACATGGTACGAGTCAAAGCCTAAGTTCCGACGCCACGTCGTTGTGGTCTATGACTTACGAAACGTATCACGCTGAGCATATAGATGAAATTTAAAGGGTCTGCCTCGATTGATTAAAGAGCGTTTGACTACCAACTTGGCGCGGACTGCCGGGTCGGGGGACGTCACACACGCCCTCTTGAGTTTGAGCGCTTCACACGTTATATAGCATCCGTTAGAGAGTATGGTAGTTTCGGTGGGACACGGGTCGTGCATTGGTCTACCATATCCCCGGACGTGTACTAGAATGCCTCCAACTCACATGCACATGTGTCGTGTATTTTGTATCACACGCTGGTACCGGCTCGTCAATCTTGGTCACAGCTAGTGGGAACACCAGATGATGAGTCACCCGTTGAGACTGCAGTTTCATCGACAGGGAGGACTCAGACCGCAGCTATCCCTTTCAAACTATCACGTCAGCTAGAAGACTTCTCGCCCTTACAACCTCCCACTCCCCATTTAGTGAGCAATCTGTCGATAGTCGTGCGAACGTGTCGCGTTGCGGTCTTGCCCATCGTACGACGATGATTAGAATCAGGCTCCTTCAGGGTAGACCCGCGGCTCCGACTTTCTCAGCTTCCTAATGTGTTGTATCTCCCTGTGGGACGTTTAGTCGGTGTTTAACCGTCTGATTAAGGTGGGTTGGATATTGAGTGTGTCCTACCACGAGGTAACAGCGGCCCTGTAAATGAACACGGTCCATGGCGAACCTCGTACCTAGAGTTATCCCCAGCTAAACAGTAATCTCACCTGATGGTCTGGCGAAACTAAACAGTATTAATCACTCTAAGTCTCCCTAAAACGGGTGCACTCACGTCCGGATTTAAGAACCTCCACAATCATGAATATTAAATAAGTTACATCTTGGTCTGGGTTGGTTATTCGTAAGGCATATCTCCAAGTTACCCCACAACGGTTCGTTGACGATGTATGCAACATAAATTGTTAAACACTGAAATAGTGCTAGTTCTACCATGACCTTTGTTTGACGCGCCTAGGTCAACAGACTGGGCGGTCTTCTGCCCGCACATTCTAGGGAATCGAGGTAGTTCTATCTAGTGTATGTCGAGAGGTTTATCCTTGCGGCCCACCTGTAGGGATTGTAGACGCTCGTATGCGCTGCATGCTTGCCTGCGAATACTCGAATTTACTGCCCTTGGGGGGCCATAATCAAGTGCAACCGATAGAAATAGCGACAACGAGGCGCTGCCTCTGGTGTTTCTGTTAGACAACTGATCTACTTAACCGTATGAAAGGGTGGCGTGTAAGATACCAGTTTTATCGTGATGGAAGTTGCCCCCACAGGCAATATTAAAACAGTGCCGTAGGGGCTTACACCTCTTTTACTAGCTTCGGGCCGAGTTGGTCGTGACTGCGACACATGAACACCCGAAAGGATATCTTAGTAGGCCATGACCAGAAGTCGTGTTGAACGTCGCAGCGAAAAGTTTGCCCCATGTTGGCCGATTTTAGTTCTCTACGTCTGTGTAATATAGACACTGCCGACGGAAGGTCTTCGGTCCTGCTGGCTCAGGTGTTGCGTCACATGAAGGAAGGCAGAGGCGTGGTCAGCAAAGGTTGCTCCGACATCCACGATGGCCCGAGCAGTGCCTCCGTGATCTGTTGGTTGTGCCCTGGCCTCAGGTTGAATAGTCTCCCCAACCGATGTGAGAGCGTATGGTTCAAAGTCGCAATGGTCAAAGGTGTCGGGATTCCCGCGATGGGCCACTTGAAGTTGATGTTATGCCGAGGCCGTATCTGTTACTGATTACTAGTCCCCTGATTCTTGTTCTCGATTCCCTGACTATCGTGTAGACCCAGTCACACTGTTGGGGCCTTAGCTATCTACAATTGGATGATTCAAATGTGCCGACCCCACAGACCACATGTCGACCCCCTTAAGAGATTCGCGTCTCCGGAACTTCGCTGTGTGATTCAATCGAAAAGATGAAGGGCATCCGACCGACTTTGGAAAGATGCACGGTAGGGACTTGGGTTAGAGAGTGGAAAAAAATGGCTATAAACTTAACTCAGGTTAACCCAGGACGCCCCGTACGGGTTTAGCCAGAGGTTAGGGTACGGAACACCAACAGACTACTTCTACGCTCCTCAAGTAGGCTCCGCCATGTTCCCCACCACCATTTCCCTGGTCTATGCCATGCAATTTGAAACGTAGATGTCAAAACCTCAAGAGCCGCTCCACCGACGACATCACTCCATGCATCGGCTCGAAGTTAGATGCCAAATGAGTAACATGAGACACAAATCCGGGATCATCTAGGAGCCTAGTCCCTGTACGATCGACATGCGTATTTTGATCCGTAATACAAGCTCGGTTCCTCCCCACACAGTATATCGACCACATCACGAAAATTCTTACCCAGTAGCTATAGACTCTTGATGTGTTCCTCTCGAGGTAGTAATCAGGAAAGTAAACAGCATTGGGTCGGATACTGTACCGGTCCAGCCAAACCGAATCCGGGAGCTCCATATATCCGAGCTTGGATCCGGCCTTAACCGACTCACATTACCATACGAATTATGCTTCCGTGCTTAAGGTATTATGGTACATCTGTCGCAAAACTCCCGTAGCCCCTTGCATTCGCTCCGGAACTGAGGCTTCCATTGGATTATTTAGTCTATCCCGGCCTGCTTCCGCGAAACGATGGATTTTACTCTGCTCAAGTGCGTTATTCCTAAGTACGCGAGCTCTCACGTTGGCTCGATCATATTGAATGTCGACGAAACGACGCATACGCAGCGGCAATGTGGTATTAGGTAATCTCGATTAGGCACCGCGGGAACGTCCGTGCTCAGTCATAAAGCCCGTCTTTGGTGGGGGGCAGAATCCTCCTTGCTCATCTCTAAGCTACAGACGGCCTATTAGGTTTAAGAGCGCCCAATATGCGTTCCACGGTTAGATGTGGTGAAAGACAACCAACATGGTAGCAAATATCCGCGACAGCAGTAGTGTTAAGTTGATTCAGTGCCGGAACTGACGACGCCCCATCACCTGCGCAAGCCAGCTAAATACGTGTGGCATGAGACCAAATGGCAACAGACCTGGGTAATGTCCGTTAACTGAGCTCCGTAAAATCATTAAGATTGGGATCCACTTAAGGACTGCCTAGGCATGATTATTCTGAATTGGGGGTGTATGTAAGAGTATCTTGCACTGAGATCTCCCCTCTAGGTGCTGCGAGCGTCAGACATGCGTCTTGTTGTCCTTGTAGGAGACTCCTCTAACTTTATACGCATAAGACCTCTCTCACATCGACAGTTGCGTTTCCAAAAATTGTCATCTATAGATGACTGCACTTACTGCCCTCGGTACCGTAATCGTTACTTAACCGTAATCAAATAAGTCATGAGCAGGAAAATTTTCTACGTACTGTAACACTACATAATCTACCGCCAAGCGCTGGACGGAATCACCATCTCATGTAGGATTCCGTTTTCTGTACCGACGTAACTACTATTCCGTGGCGTTAGGTTCTAGGATCCGTTATGCTGAATACTGTTTGTCGCACCCATACCCACCACGTCTAATATAGGCCTACAGCATAGAGTGTTAAGCCAGCAGTAACCTGTGGGGATTCGCCAAATACGTAGCTATTAAACACAAGGCATCCTCACCAATCGAGTTGCATAAGTAAAGTTTTGCATACCTGGTGAGGGCCCCGAACGAACTCAACTCTCCGCTACATTGAGTGTTTTCAGACTTCCACTATGTCCCTCCCGTGTTAGTATCAGTCGTTTGCTGTAAACGTCCGGTCAGCATGGGATTGCAGTTACTAACAGATGTTTCACAGCCCAGAAGTTTATGGGTAGGTGGTGGTTTATGCCGGACCTATACGACCTGTTATATGTCGTATACGACACCTCCTAGTGATACGACATTGGAACTTTAAAGTCGCCCAACCATGTCCACAGTGGGAGGTCCGATGCCTTGGAAAGGCGCAATGACTGCACGGTAGTCGAACGCTGGTGCCTCAACACTCTGTAATTGGGATTCATGCCAGGTTTTTATTCCAATTGGTCTACGCTGGACGGACAGGGTTCCGATTGGAGATGAAGTGAGACAGTGACCGACACTGAGGTTTTAAGTACTACACGCGCCATCCCGACGCTACTGCGCGGCTTTGGGTCTCAGGTCCGGCGATCCAATATTGCTGGGTTGCAACGAGTATGGACACTACCTAAATGTTAGATAGTGAAGATCTGAGTCTTATGAGCCATTTGAGGCTCCTCAGCCTCAGCCAAGGACCTTCGCACAGCGGTCCGGGCGAAGTTCGTTGTACGTGACGATCAAAACCGACTAGTGTTTGCTACGAATTGCCTAGGCCCTTATGGCTTCTCGCAAGGATGCAAGTCTAGTGCCCCTTCCACGTACCATGACAGTTTTATGGCTTTACTAGGGGTATATCTCTTATCTGGACGGCTGAAGTAGGGTGTAGCCGATCATACATTCGATTTATAATAGTTCAAGTCCGCAATATTAGAATTAAAACCGAAAATGTATTGTTGAACGGCAACTAAAAAACAATCATAGACGGGCCTGACTTTATGCCTCAGAGAACGTATCCGCCAAAGCGGGGGTTAGGAGTCTTGGGATCTGCACGGGCCAAGACCGCTCTTCCATCAAAAAGCTAGCAGACTCGGTGCAGGACATCCTCAAAACTTGTCATCGCTGAACGTGGCTGTCACCTTTGTAGCTATGTTGGTACGTCATTAATTATTGAACATCATTGGTGGGTCATCTCTTTGGCAGCGTGGCTGTTTGCCCGGTCTCCTCTACAAGCGCACCCCTTCTGGTGCCTCCCCCACAGAGCTAATAATGTTGGGCGTCCTCGCCCCCTTGTAAGAAGTCTCGCCCTCTTAACGTGGATCCTAACTAGGAAAGTGACGCGAAGCGGCGAAGTAGACAATCTGAACCTACTTCTTATATAACTCCCCAAGACCAGGGACTGTAAGTGGCGATGCATCCGGGCCTTGACCTTCTGTGCGTTTTCTGGGGTAGGTGACGGACGAGTTAGCAGGCACGGACGGTATTAGTATTGTGCTACATTTGCTTCCCCGCTGCGTCCTATTTTGTGACATTGAGGACGTGATGAAATAGACCAAAGCGTCCCCAATATGAAGTGTAACTGCGGTTTGTTGTCGTTAAAGTCAGGCGATTAATCCCAGAGTTCCATAAGCAGTATTATCATCGACAAATAAACTCACTTATAGACGCTTCAGAGCAGGCATAAACCCATAAATGGTTCCCGTGGATCCCTTGGACACCTCATAGAATCTTAAACCTAGCTGACAGTCATTAGCCCTCTAGGAATGCGCTCCATGTCCCGCGCATGTTAAATGGTTGGTGTATCGACGGCTTAAACGTATCGACATTGAATTCAAATCTCCTGTGAGCAAGTGATTCAAATTAGGTTTATAATGGTATGAACGGAAGCTACATGACTGCAGATGTGTCCATGGAATACGAGCTATACTTGTGCAAATCTTATAACAAACCCGTTCACATGTTCTGATCACTCTGGTTCTAGTCCGCTTGAACACGGGGAGCAGAGTCGAACCCGTTGCAATGACCTTATGCGAAATGCGCACCCATAAGTTGGCGGGTTCGTGGTTGCATCACAAAAATCGAGGTTGTTAGAAACCATCCTAATGCGACCTGCACGGAGTTTTTCTTGAGACGTGGACAGCCTATGTTTATTATAACGTTAATGTTGTGGGCCTCAGATCTCCGAGCTTCAGCTCGCTGTTTGGTAAGCGCGAGCATTAGATTAAGGGTGATAGACTGTGTCAAGTAGCTCAACTTTCTAGAGGATCGGTCTACTAAAAGTAAATCTTATCCCAGGCGGGCGTGACGTATTTTGACCGGGGCTCCAGGTGTGTGGTGCTGACTGAGACACCGAGCCGATCTAGAAAATCGACACATACCGCTAGCCAGTTGACCTATGTAGATCGCATAGGTGGGCGGGCTCCGACGCCCTCCTATAATAACTACGGGCATAACGAGGACCAAGAGCCAACGGTCCATGGCCCTACTCCTACGCGCCGCTCCTTAAATTTAGAGAAGGCTCCTCGTCACAGGATAGAACCATCCATGGCGCCGTACCCTAGGGGCGCATTCGTGTAACAGCCGCATACTCCTTTTCACATCACGACGTTATTAAGTAACTCGTGGCTAACCCCAATTTACAGGATAGAAGTTGTAGTCCCCCAGGGTGCGTATGGTCACTTTGATATGACATTCAGAGCCTGACTGAGGAGCTCTAGATGTCGATCCTTCCTCACAATGTGCCGTCAAATTTGCGAACACGCTACGGTAAGAGCGCTACTCTCTCCGTGGCTCCTCTCTTGATCGTTTATGGGTCAGTCCTAGGAAGCTTAATATACCAGCGTAGGATATGGAAGACGTACCTCCTTAATAACTCAGGATCTGTACGACCCTACAATTCTGTAGCCAAAGCGTCGAACACAATTCATGGGATCGGTGTTGCTGACTTACTAAAAAACAACTGGGTTCACACTAGGCATCTTTCAAGAGGAGCCCTATCTGCACAGAAATCCGAACTTATTATGGCTGTATCAGGACACATGCCATAGAAACTGTATAAAGCGCTGCCAGCCAGCCTGGCGCACTTCACCCCAGCGTAATTAAGTTGGTACACACTGGTGGATCGAAGGCACCACTTAGTTCTAGTGCAACCCCTGAGTAATCTAGCGCCGATCTAATAGAGCATTGTCTTTCGGGTCCGACGGGTTTCCGATACGTAATCTGCTTGGACCAACGCAACAACCTGTAACAAGTTTATTATAGTTGATTTCCCTAGAAGATGTTTTACTGTGGACAATACCCTTCGACCTTAGCATTGCGGCCTGAGTTGCCGGCTCGAGATCCTCTAGCTCTGGAACCAACATTAGATCCTGCCACGGTAGCGAAAGTGTATAATTCAACTCTCTGCTGCATAGAACGATTCTCCCGAAGAGGCTTGACGACAATTAAAGTGCAGGTAATGAGGCTCTTGACACGGGAGATAGTAATCCTTGCGTCGTCGCGGGCTCGCTGAGTGCTAGTAATGATCTACTGGATGCTGCACGATTCGGTTTCTTTCTACAGGTGGTGGCCAAGCTTCGGGAGTTGCTTCGGGTTAATCAGGTTCAAATGTTGAGATGAGCCAGTACGAAAACGGCGTTGTACATGGCTGTAGCCCAGTTATCGTCGTAGAGTCTCTTCACCCTAGGTTCATATGTGACGATTAAAGCGCTACGACTCGCATGGGTAATAACCGGCTTCTAGAGGATTGCAGGAGTGAGAGCACAGTCATCCCGTGTGATGATCCCATTAGAATCAGTGGTTACAATAGTCTATCGTGACAGAATATACCCACACTATTGGTTGACCAACTCCCCATACGAGCGGGTCTAAACCGTCCGCGGTAAGTGTATCGATAATACCTAACTATATTGAGTAGTTCGCCGGCCGGCATGGAAACTAGGTATGACGGGGAGCGATCTGGCAGATTGTACTTAAACGGCCGCGCTTTCCGACGTAGAATATTTGCTGCTAACTGTTGACCCATTCGTTGCGTAAGGACGCCTTAAGTTTGGTAGGCACCGCCTTTCGCCCCATGTGAATTCAGAAATAGCGCATCGATATCGACTGTTAGGCGCTCGGACTTCAATAAAGGTAGCGCGATTCTAAATGAATTGCGTGAGTTCTAACATCTGTTGTCAACTATATTACAATAACAGCGATGTTGGGACTATCGACCACTTCTGCATTCTGTCTTATGTATGTACAGCTCGGTGATCAGCATAGAGTATACGCGCCCATGCCAGTGTAATCTCTTGTTTACTAATTGCACTCTGACAGCCTCGTCACTAACGCGAATACAGCATTCCATCGCCAAAAGATGTCCCCCGGTGAAAATCTAGTACTGCATTCCCTGTGGAGACCGGCCAAATTCATATCTGCTGATAATTGAACATGAACTCCCAAGTGTACGTCGTTGAAAAGATACTCTCTTCCTAGTGCTCGTTCACGTATAGTTACAGTCTGTGCATGGTCTGGGAAACATGTACGGTTACTGGAGAAAGTCGACGATCCAGAAAATCTTCGGTGTCTTTGGACGTTGTTCTCACGTATAAAACGGACTGCAGACAGGCTTCATTCTCATGTGGCGACGATATCTCAAAAACCACTACCGTACGTGCACAATCTTTATTACTTTGGCACACCCCGTCCGCATGGCGCCATTATTCTGGTCAGAAAGTACGCTGCATTATCCATAATCACGTCGGTCAACCACTCTCTTAAGTTGGAGGGTTATATGGGTCACACTTCTACTAACACTCTATGTCGCTCCCAGAGTGGAGGGATCTGTGGAGGCGGGTATATGTACTCTCAACGTTAGCACCAGCTCGTAGTTAATGGAGAGCTTACATCCAAGCGGGATTTACGATTCAGCATGCGAAGTGAACATGATTACCAAATGCTGTTCCGTTAACTGTCACAGAAGGAAATGCAGCCTCAGACACGTGGTAGGCCTTAACTGGATACTGTGACCGTGTACGGTTTCGAACCTACTTATTATGTCGCCGACCTCCATCGATGTTGGTGGGAGTCATGGTATGACAGCGGGCCCCGCGTTGTATCGGGAGTTGACGATCAGAGTTCTCGAGCTTTATGGGCCTGTTGTTATGGTCGCGCTCACTAATAGAAACGCGTTTGGCTTTTCCTACCTCTCGCGATCATAGTGTCGATATTAATCGGGCCCACCTTAATCAGCCAGGGCCGCCTTAGGTACTCTTGCGTGCCTCAACAGCCATCATCTTAAAACCATTATTCTCTAACTCATTTACAAAAATTTATGCCATAGCGCTCACCGCGTTTCATCCCACGTCCTTGTTAATTCATTTGTCATCTAGTATCAGTATCTATACGGCTTGCGGCAATCTTTTATCTACCACCGGTAACGTAAAATGCTGCATCCAGACAACGATAGATTATACTAAGCAAGGAGAACAAATGCATAAGCAGCGGGCATTAGGCCTACATATGCTCCACATAATCCTCCGACGACGGCGATGTGAAAATAGAAGTTCGACATAGTAAAGACTAACAATGCAATGCGCAAATTAGACGCGTCTACTGTGATAGTTCGGGCGAAGTATCGACACCCAGTAAGTTCCCGACTAATGACTAGACCCCCGCTCAGGGCCGGGTTGAAAGGCCATTGGATATTACGAATTCGCCGGGTTAGAGCGGGTTGTAGGGAACGATTAGGCTCTGCGGCAGGCAAAGGAAATAATTGCGAGGGTGGGTGCGTAACGTCTGTACACATCGTCCCGTCCGGTGAATTGAACTCAATGAGCGCAAGACGGCGCCTTTTTATTTTTAGACGCACATAGAATGATGCCGTTCTTACTCAAACCTTGTGATCCCTACTATAGTTTCACGGTCCGCTTCTCTACCTGACGACTAGTTTGGTACCGTATCAATGATGGAAGCGGATCAGAACCACGCCAGAGGCCGCTATCCTATTACGGGGTCTCGCTATGGGTGAGGTCGACGTCGCCCCCAGAGTATGCTCGAACGCACCGTGATCGGATCCTAAGCGAGAGACGGTCGCGCATCTTGCCCCCGGTCCAGTGCCGAGCTACCTGTGAAGGCCTACCTTTTCTCGTTATTCGGTGGTTGTGTCTAGATTGATGGAGGTAACAGACACCCATCTATGCTTAACCGTTAAGTTTCCAATGTGGGAGTGCCATTATTTTATCTGTCCTATGTCGAGAAACCTCCTTGGATAGTCCGTCTGATGGTCAGGCAGCCTTCATAACCATTCATAATTTCCATAGCCGGAGACTTACTCTATCCACCGCGACCCTAAGGTCTTCTTTTGATGGGATCCGTTTGTTGAACATTCAGCAGTCAGAATCAATTTCCCACGGATCATCACAAGCCGGTCTGAGAACAACGACTGGGTGCACAGGCGCATTGGCGCTCGCCGCGTATATATGCTGGCGGAAAACATATGAATCATTCTTTCGGTCGCGGTGCTCTTACTCAAACTCTTTTTGTGTGCCCATAGACGTTCGAGTAGCACCTCGCGGGGATGGTCGTTTAGAGCCTCCAGCGACCGACCACTTAGGTGCCAACTGTGTGTAACTGGATAGACATGAGAGCATGGTTCTCTGACGTAGTGGGTAAGTATATTTGGGATAGGAAAGGCTTGCACCCAAGGTACGATTTGGCAACTTTTAAGAGCTGGGACACTAGTCAGCGTGACCACAGTAGCCCTTTGTGAACACATGTTGGCCATGGAACGTTAAATATGAAGTCGAGTATTTGTATGCCGTATACAGCGTAAACGTCCTTCAACTCTTAACTCAAAATGTAATTGGGTTCTGAACCGCGGAACGTCAAGTGATACGCTCCAGATCGGGTATTAAGATTGTGGCATAGAAAAACTCCGATCCGACCATGGAGGTTAGGGAACCTCAACCGGTAGCTAACAAAGCGAGGTTCGTGGGGACCCTCCCACTATCAGCATAACAGACCGCCTCGTTTGCATGCTCGAGCTCGTTGAAACACCACTATGCACCCAGATAAGGTATAACCAGTAACCGATTTGTTCATAACAGTCTTATACTAGTCCAGACCGTAGTAAAAGAGGGTGAATCGGATACTCAGGCCTCCTATCATTTTCCGCAGAAGAGCAGTAGGAGTGTAAAATCATGTCCCCTGTAGATTGTGCTAAAATTGGCCTATTTGAACCGTCCTCGCGTCTATGCCCAGCAGGAACTTAGATTCTCTGTCCGGCACAGCGTCGTTTCAGAAGAGTGTTTGCTTCTAAGGTACTTCGGTCTTATCCCTTGGTAGCGCGTTGAACCCTACCAACGAGTTTTGTTCAATACACAGTTTCTAGTAATCCACGACCCATTTGGCTAGTTAGGGCGGTTAGCAAAACTGTCGACCTGTATGCTATCAAGCCTACAAATCCACATGTTGTGCTAAGATAGGCTTTAAACGTCACGTGCACACATATGGCCCCTACATTTATGCAGCGTCCCCTCTCTTAGTGCTTAAAATCCTCTTATCTGGAGCGAATCGTGCGAACGGGCGCGCGTACCTCGTAGTTCCCTAGTTGACTTAGTGGCAGTTTAACAGGTTACAGCCAGATCAGCACTGCTGAGTTCGCCTTAAGCAGCCAGCATTTGCCGGGCCCCTAGTTGTACCCTTTCGCCGCCGAGTGATAAGAAATTTACGTGCTCATCTTTTTTGTTCAGGTTTTAAGAGGGAGAGGGGCGAATGGACCGCAATCTGCACGTCATATGCTGGATCACTCTCGTACTGTCAACCAATCGACAAAAGGCATTAGATCAGGGAATAATCCAAATGGCCGCATTTGCCACTCGGCTTGAGGCTACGTGGCAGGTAACGTTCTTGGTAGTTGGGCGGCTCTTCCCCCTACTGATGATGAACTGTCCGATCTCAGTGCGCACGGTCCGAAGGTGCAGGTCAACTCACAATTCGCAACGCCGGGACACTCGGAGTAGTTGGCCATCTCAGTAGAGTAGGTAGGGGCGATGACCGCGCGCACCTACGGATCAGCGCTTAATCCCCATCCGCACTTAGACGACATCAGACCGCAGGTAGCGTGGGCTATTCCGACACTATATGGAAGAGCCCCACGAGCCCATTTCACTGGGCCTTACTGACTCGCCTGGGCTCCACTAGCAAGAGTGAAGCAGTGTAAGGTCTCATGGCCCAGAATGCTGGCAAATTTTTACACGCTCTGCTTGTATATTAGTTGGATTTCGCATTACAGGGGCGCCGGTGGTACCCATTATTCGTTTCGGCGGAAATAATAGACGTTGCGAAGCGTTCCGGTAGGTCCTCTTGTGTACTCAAAACCCCCACGCAAACAGATACACAATTTTAGCGTACAATTTCGTCGGGTCGAGACTGAAAGTGCTGAACCTGGACAACATCCAAGGAGCAGACTATCCTCGTTTTGGATATCGCGTCTAGATCCAACATTATGCTGTGAAGTTGTCCCGGCTCGGCTTCGTAATCTGAATGGCAATTATGTCTAATTATCCCATACTTCTAACTCCAGTAACTCGCTTTCCTATCGATCAAATCGTACGTTATAAGATTCGGGCTCACTTCCGCCGGCTGACAAGATGTGCGGCGCGGCCCTGCTGCGAAACATGCGTAATAACGCTGAGCCAGGCATTGCCGTACTTATGCATAGGACGAATGGCCTGCGAATCACTTTCTGATACGTTGAGTCGGAACACCGGCCCGATAACTTATCGGAGTCGCTAATGGCAGCTGGCTATGCCTCTACTTACACATGTGCGGTGCTCGGGAATTTAAGGGCATGGACTATACGTAGGTTGTACCACACTCCGGCACGGCTCGGGGCCGAGGAAATACTAACACCACGAATAATAGCTGAGGCACGAATAAGTCACGGCCGAATTAATGATCGCATTAATGAAAATCTTTCGACTCCGTCACGACGATTGATGAGCAACGGGCCATATGCTTTATAAGAATTGTGCTTCTCGACTATACGACGCTGGAGGCTGCAGTAAAGGAGACATTTAGGGCGTGTCTATGCATACCCTGACACCGGACGGAAATTTACACCGGTCAAAAGGCTCTCCGAAATTGGTTAAGGGCGAGCGTCGTAGGCCCAGGGGATTCAAATTTTCGTCGACACGCAACCATTGCTGCTAAAGATGCGCCAAATTTGTCAACCTACCAGCCAGATAATACCATTTTTGCCATTACGTCCAAGTGTTTGACGTGACACACACAATGAAAGGTGCTGACCAAACAAGCCCGGCATCCTCCAGTTCCAACCCATCGTATGTTCCCCTACTAACACATCATCATGTCCTCGGATATATTACACCGGGACGACGATTTCTGTTTGTCGTCGTGACAGATCTGGGATTGATTCCGATTAATGATGAAATCGGACTTGACGAAACCTCAGTCCCTGGCCCGTAGCAGCAAAGTCTGTACAGACCGTATCCACAATGCATAATCTCCCTGACCATCAAATCACAGTCAGCTACGACCTTGCACTAGTACTTACTACTAGCGGCTCAAGCTCTCACCTGGGACTCGATTGTTTGACTCTTGTATTTGTCAAAGACTGGCTAAATATGCGTCCCGTATATCGAGGCCCCGAACCAGCCTGTCGTTATCGAAGGGTTCCCTGGACTTAGAGACACTCGTTGGGTCGCCATTGATTTGTGGGCTTGTCGTAAGTTTAGCCGTTTTCACTATCCTCGACAATGGGTTAGCTCTTCGGAACTCCCTATCCGCTGCATCATTCCGGCTATCAAATCGTGCGGGTCATTAGCCCTCTATAGAGCCGCAGGCCCTTGATACGAGTAGCCCGATCTAGCTGGTTCACCCAGCAAATAGAATCACGCCGCATACGGCCTGGCGAATTAGGCTAGGATGTGCAACGACCCAGTGGTTATAAGTCCCCCTCGCGGGCAGAACTAATTCACTGAATCTCGCCATGTACGTGACAAGACCAGCTTTAAACCACCGCCCTTGAATTTAGTCTACCAGATCATTCTGCCGTACACGAGTGATTGGTTGAGAGGGGTCTTTTAACACCATTCTGAATTTCCCTAGATGTCGCCATGCGGCTACGTGCCCTGGACGGTAGGGCTAGAGAGCTTTTAGCTCGATGTTCATGAGCGGTCGCTCCTAAGTTCCTGCTGACATGTCCTTGTGGTAACCGATTCGTTTGCTCTTACAAGTAGCCACGAAGTTATCGGAAATCCCAAGCCTTCTCATAACCTCTGGCAGCATGTTTTGCAAAAAAGAACTCGGCATGCCTCGTCTGAACTCAGCCTTTTACGAGCGTACCGCTCAAGCAGGATCCTAACCCCTGCTTAGGGTTCAAGTGTCTCAATAACTACGGGTGGTTTTTAGGTTGATTCAGTTACCGGGGGCACTCCTTTTAAGATACACAAACAATGCCAGCACGTAGTACTAGCTAATATCAAGCATTTCATCGTTATGAAGCAGTACTTCTGTCAGACAGGAAGGAGAGTGTTCAGCATTTCATCAAACGGTAGCCTTATCCCGATCCTAGTCCTTTGCGCCCATTCTCATTGATACTGCGTAGCAGTAGATGTGGAGGCCATAGCTTGTGGTCCGTCCATAAAAACAATTTTTTTCTCTGCCACCCGATCCCAACACATTACTTCATTACCACGTAGAGAATTTATATTGCCGACGGAAGAGGCTGTACAGCCTGAGGTGGACGATTCGAAGTTCACGGGCGTGGTCGGCCTGAAATCCTACACTCCACCCGACTCGGGAATACAGTATCGCTGAATGGATCAAAGGACGCCGGCATCAGTCTACGAGGGCGGGGGAGGTTACTAGCCGCGAATTTATGCTTATCCAATTAATTAGATGTAAACGTTGTTTGCCAAAGGCATGGCCTGGCCTCGCATGTAAAGGCTCCTAACCCCCACGCAAGTCGGCGAATAGAAGGTGTATCCTCTTTTCTGATATTACGAGGTCCGTATATGGCGATAAGTTGTGATCCTAGACTTTTGGTCTAAGTAACGGGCGTTCGATTGGAGGATGTGCCTAGCACTTTACTACGTCGATCACACATGGGTCACGCCTCAGTGCTCAGGCCGAACTGCCCGACTGTCTTCACCCTACGTCCCCTAACTGTTTTCAAAGAGTGATGTACGTGCTACATTAAGCAAAAAGGCAACAAATAGCTCAGTTCGTGGGGAAATAACAACAAGAAAGTAGGCATTTCTATTTTACTTCGAACATTTACTTTTAGTCAACAACCTTAATAATCGGTTAGTTTAAACTCCAAACCGCCCCGGTCCGAAAGGTCGAATTGGGCAGATTCATCACACCGGCCAATTTCCAACCTCGGCTGTTACTACGGCCTAGCAAGTAGGATGCGGTTTCGGAAACAATCAGGGTCGGTTGTGCAGAGTTCTACCTTAACGGCAGTGTTTAGGGAACATAACTTGTAACCTTACTCCTCTGCTCAACGTTGATGTGACACCGAAGTCATCTCAATATTTAGCTCCCCGCAGTCCCTCTGCCTAGTGTCGAAAGCACTAATGTAGAGATTTGAAACGGATGAGCCGGAATAGGACCAGAACTGCGGCCCGTAGGCCGCCTACGCCCTGTGTCCCTCCTACAAAGATGCCGTCTGTTTATCTTGTGGTACTTATTGTCTCTAACCACACGAGTCACGCGGTCCGTCCAGTGTGTTAGAGTATACAGGTGAGATTCCCTGTCAAGACAGGTAGTCAGGCAACGAACAGGACGCTACGCTTGTACGTAGTTGGTTTGGGACATCGTCACGTTTGTTGGGAATTGCGCTAGGAATGTGGTGCCGTGGTGATATGAATAAGCCGTCATGAACCCTTTCTAAAAACACGAGCCTCCCCACCAATCGCCCCCAACCCGGGATGCCGACGAACGTATTGTAGCCATGATAGACCTATCCCACTACTGTTGTGTAGACGGACCCCCCCTTCAAGATAATCTAGCAGTATATCTCCCCAATGTGGTCAGCAAAAGCTTAACGGAAGGGTAATATTGAGGTGTTCCGACTGGAGTACAAGGAGGCAGATTATAGGCAATGTTCCAACGGTCTCCTCTCAATCGAGCCATGTGCTACTAACGGTGGTCAGCATCCGACTCAGGGACTTCATACACTCTCTTAGATTCAGATTACAAGCAAGTCAGACATATGAGGCAAGGCACCCGCTCGTACAGGAATGCAGGTCTCGATGTGACCCTTCAGCGATTTACGAATCCCCAGTAAAAGTTATCTTATGAACCAAAACCGGGAGACAGGCTTGCTCATTTACGTCACAGGATGGGTATTAGGGCTTTCAGTATTAGGGGTGTCACCTGGATCTCTCGCTATTCACTGTCTGCAAGTAGGTGACCAAACTTCGCACAGATTCATTATAGCCTGTGACTTCACTCCGCTTGTTACTCCCCACATATCAACGGTTGTCTGTATTTCAAGTCAGCACTCCTAGCCAGATAGACCCGGTTATCTGCTGATATGCTTGCAGTAGCCAGGACGGGACCAGATCATCCTCGAGCGGTATATAGCACCCACCTCTGTAAATTTCCTATGAATGCATCAGTACAGGTACTTCTAGCCAAACAGAATCAAGGGGTGGCAAACGTGGCGAGGGCTCGGCTGCCCCTGAGTCATCTATCCGCCCACAAACCGGAGCATAGAACCGGGTTTCTGGTTAGCGTACGGCGTGTAGGCAATTCGAGGCACTACAATGCCGGCATGTGGCCTCTGACAAGTGATGATGCGGCAGTCAGTATGTGCATGCTGCCCTCTCAGTTTACATCGGTGAATGGCAAGGTGGAAAAACCTCGATCTGTGCCTGTTTTCCGGCTTAACTGGTTCCTCATTTCCTCGGGATAGTAAAATTGGTTCACATGCTGGCTGTACAACGGGCGTTTTATGTGCTATGCCAGGCCACAACCTTATGGTCAGTGGGCGGGTCGCTAGGATCCTACAGACTGTATGATACCGTGTAGTGCTACACAAAGCATAGGAATTCCTCTGCACAGTGGTCTTCTTATCCCTTTACTGAATTTTAATAGACAGATTCTCTCGGCTTTAACATGTACGGTATTTTAAGAACGAATAAATTCGTCACACGCGCACAGATCGGCAGGGGGGATTATTCTGAAGTTCCATTCGGCAACGTTTTTGCCCACTGTACTGCACAAATCCACATCACGTGAGGTCCGTCGCTCTATCGAGTGGAAAGCCGACACCATCATCATGAGCTGTGCCTCTTGTTAATCAATCTCCAAAAACTAACCGTGTAAACCGTTGACGCTACAGCATGCACCAGTGAAGGACCGGAGGTCGAGGTACAATGGCAAGGGTGCGTGGACGCATCAAGAGGTGACTGAGCACAGACCACAACGCGTCCAAGGTGCATTGAGTGCTCAGCCCAGGTTCCCGAACGCGCCAGCGGACTGGTTGCTGGGCAGTTGTTGCCTAGATTCGTCTCTCTTTTCTCCAGTGCGAAAGTGAGGCAAACCTGACATCGGACCCATTCTTAGGCCATTGTCGCTTTATCGCGGAAGTCTTGGGTAAACTGTAAGGTACAGAATGTGTTAATATCTCCGCAGTATGGAAACTCCGAATCGGCTGATAAACTTCGTTCATGTGACCAAGAACAAATTCTCGACTTCTTGCTCCGGTAGCGAGACAGGCCGATCATCTCCATCTGCTCGCGTTCATGTCGGTAGTAGTCTAAGTTAGCGTCTCAAAGTGGGAGAATATGGGGAGGACAACCAGTGTCGCGAGCTAGTTTATGGTCGCGCTGATGGGTTGGCCTGACGTTACCGATCTTAGCCGCAAACCTGTGTTCGCGTATTTGTCTGATCTCCAATTACGGTTACATTCAGAGGATGGATATGTCCGAAATCTTTCGATTAACTAAGCACGACCCTCAATACAGGATCCGAGTCAAGGGTTGTCCGCGGGTGGACGTGACATAAACTGTCTATGAGCCTCACAGGAAAGGCGGCGTTTCGGTATCACGACTCCTCCGCCGGTAGCGTATTATGGCTCCAAATACCTGTTTTGTAATCTGTGCAGTGTCCGCTATGTGACCTCCAGGTGCTTATCTTCCCCGCACGTCTCGGAACACGAAACAACCCCCCAGGACATGTTCTTATCACCGACAAAGAATGAAGTAAGTTGAGAAACATCCATCAGTGCTATGGAGTAGAGGAATCCCCCGCACCATTTACTGAATCACTATAGCGCATGCCTGTAGCAACGCTATCTCAGTTATTGGTTGTGTAGACCCCAGCTATTAGACGAAGGGAGTTTACCCAACCAGGGCCCCCTACGGTCTTTGGGCTCCTGCGGCAGGCGAGGCAGGATCAGGCATATCTTTGTGACGGTGCGGTCTTCGAAGAGTCTATTCTCCTGAACCTCCATCCCGATAAATCTTGATAATAGGCTGTCAGGGGTGTCATCGCTGGATAGAATTTACTGTTCCTGAATCGGGTCTTTTTAATGGCTGGATATAGCTACCTTAAGTGGATTCCGGCATCTGTGATCTGGAACACATCCTTGCAATTCGGGAGACCTATTATTTATATGTACTAACCTTCTATATCCGGAGGACATACGAACAACGTACCCATCAGCCCTCATTTCCTTACAACAGATGTGGCTCGGGAGTACTGCGATTCCGATCGGACACCTCGCTGACGAACTTAGAAAACCCGTCCTGCGGTGTCGTCGCAAACAGGTGCGGGGGTCGTATTAGGAGACCATGGCTCCTTGGGTTATTCTCGGGAGTTGAGGCATTAGGCTGGGTACACCTCGTGCCGAACTCGGAGCCTCGCCTATGTCTTCTGTATCTGAGCACGCGACCTCAACCGTTTAGATCATGAAAAAGAAGCGAAGGCACCGAACTACGGTTTTTATTTTTACGCGAGGTTGCTACCCATCCTATGCCGCACTGTTCATCCGTCGGACGACAGGACGAGGTTGGGGGATTACACGACGGCGGATTCCCAAACGCAACAAGCTAATCAAGGGTATAGGCCTATGTTCACCACGCAGCCCTCCGAATCACAGACTAGCCTCTATTCTCTATGTTCTGTTACGTCGACGGAAATGGGCGGGCTTGGTTGCGTGATCAGGCCAAGCTTTATCTTAATTTTTTCTTAATAGGATAGCATCTGGACCAGTCAGGAGGAGGCCCCTGAATCTATCCCGTCATCCCTAGCCTAAAGACTTTTAACTTAACTTTTTTCGTGAGCTGCGATCTATCTCCAAGCATATCGTATGCCGGGCCCTAACTAATTTTAACAGTGGCGAGTAACTGGCATGCGCATCCGCGCGCGAACGTTTTTCCGATACTAGACCTCCGAATCGTCCCTATAGAGCCTAGCACCCTTGACCTTTTACTGAACTTAGTACATAGCAATGGACCCTCGGGTTACTGATGTCGACGAGTGTCCGTGCTCTCTCACAGAGACGAGTTCCTACCGTATTGGTGGCAAGACTTAGCGTGCGGCATGGATCAGGGTAGCGTACAGATGGGGCTACCGGTAAGGGTTTGATGGAGAACATGCTGTGATAGATAGACTCAGGCAACCATTGCCTGGCGTGCCGCCGCCGCGCATAGCAGTCTATAAATGGCAGTCTGGTAGAGTTGAACTACTATCAGAGGTTCTAGACCAAGGTTAGGGGAGCAGAGCACAAACCCTACGCCGCACGATGCGCGAGAGGTTGAGGGGCATGTCGGCCCGGAATTGTAGGTCGATTGTATCCGCCGCACTCAATTTGCTCGTACGTGCTTGCGGAATCCCACACATCGCAGTAAGGTCTCGGCTTCTGAATCTCCTGGCAGCAAACCAATCGGGTTTAAGGAGATTCGCTCGGGTTGAATCCTTCCATTAAGTTCACATCAAAGGTCCACCCGTACGGCCTCAACGTATGTCGACGCTCCGTCAATACGCTAGATCTGCCCTTCAACTGGCTCCGTGTCACGCCTCCAGACTCAGAACAAGTGGCCGGACGATGTCAGATACTTTGTGATACTGCTTGACTCGTACCATTAGGCAATAAACCTTAAAGAGTACTACGGAGTGCGGTACGTCGATTGACAAGAGGATACACAACAGTCGATTGCACCTTGGTATCATCCTCTCCGTGAGAGTCGGTTCACAGCTCCTGACTT
>NW_024705379.1:0-12963 GCF_018977255.1 Callorhinchus milii | reverse complement strand
TCAAGAGGAATTTAGCATATTTATGGGAAATGCAGGTATGTGATTAGTACTACTTATGCCCGTGCATTATGCAGGATTAGCATTCAGACGCTGTCGCCTCGACAGACCTGGTTTTCACCTGAGGACGGCTGCTTGCGTTGTGGCCGAAACGTCGTGAGAATTATTTTATTATGCTTTATTTTTATTATTTTATTACTTCCCTTCTACGTGATTTTACCAAAAGAACCAAGAAGATGTTTCCCATCTGTGATGTATATGATCCCTGACATGCAATATCCCGGTGTCTACAAACTAAGCAGTGTCTGTGGCAGCAGTTACATTGGGGAAACTAAGTGACATGTCTCAGACCGGGTTTGTGAACATAAGGCAGATCTGAAACACGGTAGGACCAATACCTCAGCTGTGGCTGACTATTATTTTAACGCGGTGGGCACACATGAAATTGATTTTGCCAAGACAAAGGTACTCTGCAAACCCACTGGCTATCAGCAAAGATTCGTTCATGAAGCCATCCAGATATTTTAACACAGACACAATTTCAACCGAGAAGATGGGTACAAACTGAAGAATAATCACTGGATGGACGTTATTAACCAGTTTAGGTCATAACTGGCTGTGATGTTCCTATCCTACTTACCTATGTTAGCAGTTATTTTCGAAAATCTGAGTTACATTCACTAACAGAGCCAACCTTTAGGTGTGTTAATAAATGGTGGCTTGCCACTACATCGTCCGGGTCCTCGCCGAGCTTACATTTACAAGAATATTTATCTCTCCTACTCGCTCCTCAAATTTTTTCTCTCCTACTCGCTCCTATATTGGCATTAGCTGCCCCTCCCATCTCTAAACCTTTATAAACAGCCTGCCTCAGCCGATTTCCCCCTCTTTTTCACCTGCAGACGATTGCTTGTGTTGCAAGAGAAACGTCGTGATTTTGATTTTATTATTTTTTCTGTCTAAGAATCTAACTATACAACTACAACTTAATGTTATACAGTGACATTCACACAATGCCTCAATGCTTTACATTAAATAATCCGACCGTTAGCAAGCCTTGAACAAGTAAAACTGAATAAAACCCTAACATTAAACTGTATAAAACTTGTAAGAAATAAAAACCTGATTAAAAAAACCTTAACAAATAAAAACAAATAAAACTCTAAACGAATAAAACTGTAAAACGAAGCCCTTAAATATAACTAAACAATAAATACAATGTAAAAGGGATGTAACTATTGCCTTAATTTTCACCCAAATGTTTGAAATTATCCTCTGTGAGTTGTTAAGAACAGTTAAATTTGTAGTGCCACTTGTGATGATAATTTGCATCTCTTGGATGAAATAAAATAGCACAAATGAGAAACAAATGCAGACAATGTAACCACAACATTCAATTAGACATTTTACTATCATACAGTAACTGTCTCGGCCTCGCTGTGCGCTGCGTTGCACCACTATCCGAGTAGTTAACCTCACATTCAATAAACCTTTAGAGCCAGGGTGAACATCCGACTCCAATGTATTTAATGAATAGAACGAGGTAAAACTGATGGAAAAACACAGCACAAATACAGCATCTGTTAATGCTTGCAATATCGATACAATGAATGAACATTGCAGCATCATAACATTGTTTTAGATAACATGAAACTCCACAATAGGTCCTGGATGAACCAGGCACCTACATTAGAACGAATAGCGATACAAAAGAATAAGCTACTGTGTTCAATAAGGTCACTTCGTGTAATCACCATACTGCAGCCTAAATGTACAGCGCTGCACATAACACTGAACTGTGGATGAGATACTTCTTCATCCTTGCTCTCAAGATCGCATTAAAGTTACATGGGTACAAGTCTGGCTCGAATTATCCAATTACAAGTAACATTCCCAATAATGCAAGTGGCAGGCTTCGTTGTTAACTAGACCTCATATTTATCATAACAATTTAACAGCATTATAAAGGTATTTTTAGCATTATAACGGCAATCCTAATATTATAACAGCATTCCCAGTAATATAAGAACATAAACAAACTTACAGACAATGCTTCTTAAAGTCCCACAATGAACATATGCACCTGTCTTCACTGAGACGATATTTGTGCCTCCATGTTGTACTCTGTATAATGGCTGACACCCTGCCTCATGGCTTAGAGAATCATAAATCGTAACTTCCTGGTCACGTGACCAAAGTCAACACCATATCAGGAACTTCCTGTGTACGCAGGATCAAGAATACCTGTATTTCATTGGGGCTTTATGATTGTTGTTGGACCTCCAGCACAAAAGTAACACATCGGAAGGCAGCACGTTTGTTTTGCTGCCTCTGTGAAGAGAGGAGAACCCTGGCAGCAGCATTAGTTGTATAACAAAAACACACACGTGCTGTCCAGGAGTCTTCAGTGCTGCAGCTTTGTCTACTCAATCTAGGCTGCATGAAGTCAAGTGAAGGCCGCTACTGCGTGCTCACTTTAGGCTCAGATGACATGGTGGAGATCTTTTACAGGCTACAGAGATGGCTCTCTGTGCAAAATGACGTCTTTGGTTAAATTTACAGATCATGTCACATGTTTCACAAGAGTAGGCCTTCGTGAGTCTGTATCAGCCCTCAGCTGAAATTTAACAAGGAAGGGAAATCATGGAATCCGTAATGGTTCGAACATGCTTTTGAGTTTTTTTTTTATGAATGGATACTACCTGCTATTATATGGATCACAAACATGGCATGTGTGACTTGATCGTATTGGCCAAAAAGGTTTTTCTATTTATGGCTGGATTTAATCGCCAAGTTTTGGGAAACCCTTTGATCAATTTGTTTGGTTTTCTCCAATAACATTTACCTTTCATTTGATGATCTCCCCCAAACCCCTGCCCTGCTTCAGACAGACAGACAGATGGACAGTTATAATGCATTTATGATTTCAAACTTAGTTGGAAAGTGTACAAAATAACACGTATCTTAAACACACACATATAACTGTCCCCACATTGTTATTGCATTTGAAAATTAGCTCTCACTTTGTTAAAATATATTACGTAAAATTAGCATTGTCACTGGTGCAAAAGTGCAGTGCACTAGACATTTGGCCTCTGTAAAACGTGTCCGGTGTTTGAGGTGCCGGTGAGGGATGTTGCTGTGAAACACGCGGTTTCCCATCAGGGACTCCTCCTCACTGCTGGGTGCCAGGGCAGGAGAAGCATCTCGGTCCATCGCCCTGGAGCTCAGCGAGGTTGAGAAGGGCGCGGTGCTTCATGAGCTCATGCACGTGTTCGGGTTCCATCGCGACCAGCAGAGTGAGTCACTTTACAAGCAGGACACATGCCCTTATGATGACGACTTAGTTAAACTTAATAATAATGATGCAATTTATAATGTGCACAATATTTTACGGACATGAAAGACTGCGACTGCTGTGTGGATTCAAGATCAGTGTCGCTCAAAAGCCAAGGCGAAAGAGGCTGGGCCTTCAAGTGTCCCTTAAAAGTCGGTCTGCGATTGTGCAGCAGAATGGCTTTCCAGACAGCGGGGGCTGCCATGGAGAAACAATGACCGGCAGTGATGGTCCTGGTCCATGGTGTTGAGAGGAGGTTGTGAGTCGTGCTGCGGAGAGTTCTACCGTGAGCTGTAGTGCAGGGTGACAGGGGTGGTTTAACTCAATAGTCCAGCAAGTAGCTTGCCTTGCGCGATGGTGTAACTCAATTTGAAACAGTGTTTTACATATGTCTTATATTTATTTCATAGTATGTTTCAAAAAGTGAGTGCAAACAATCAATAAAAACTTGAAACGTTATTCTTCATATTGGATCACTATTGATAATGTGAACAGCGTTCAGGTCTACGGTTCCAAGAGGAAGTGCTGGCAAACAATGATCGTTGCTTCTGAACCCGGAGCTGACACTGATGGATGGAACAAGGCCTGTGTGTCATGCCAGGCATTGCCATCAGTGGGGAGTTGTAGTATAGCGGTTTGCACCTGCTGCGCGGTGAACCCAATGACCTGAGTTTGATTTCTGCTCACGGCCAATACCAGTGACGTCAACGAAGTGGCTTATCACGTGTAAATTTATAGCAACCAAATATGCAGGGGAACCTAACTGTGGCAGACGGGTCACTTCTTCCGCAGGCTCTTGGGGTCTGTGTTGCTATGGGAGAGGACGAGCAAACCATTGTATCTCAGTGGCAGGAGATTATCATGATCCCGAGCCCAGAATTACCATGGGATACTTGGAATTACATTTTTAAAAAGGAACGCACTCATCAATGATAATGTTGTCATTCCCTCGCACATTCGATTAGCATGGTTTGCTACGTATGGTGTGAAAGAATTTCAACATGCATACATACACAGAATCAGCATCATCGTGCATGATACCGAATTGTTTAGGCTCCACTTTATGTGATACTGAGCATGCTTTTTGATTGTCTAGATGGAAGCCATGACTGGGTCAAGCACCGAGATGGAAAAGTCTACGTTCTCTACGATGTCTGCTCTGGTTTTGGTGAGTGCATCGCACACAGCCGGCAGACATAGCTTCAGATTGACGCTTTCGGGCTCTTTATAAAATAAAGATTATTATTATTGCTTTAGCGAGAGCCCCGATCTGGAGCTACTTCAGCTGGGACTGCTGACTCTACACCAGAGGTCGCAAACGGGTTTTGATTCCTTACCCGTACCCGGCCGTACCAGGATCGAAATTGGTACCCGTACCTAGCCGGGTACGGGTAGCCGTTCCCTACCCGTACCCGTACCCTACCCGAAATGAGTGACAAACGGCTACTCACCAGTGACTCACGGCCTACCCGTACTCGTACCCGGCCGCACCAGGGTCGCAAATGGCTACCCGTACCCGTACCCGGCCGGGTACGGGTAGCCGGGTATCGGGTAGGGTACGGGTATCGGGTACCCAGTTGCGACCTCTGCTCTACACAGGCCCTCGGCACATCACTCACTCATGGTTTGCCACATGGAGCCCTCTCGGTCAGATTTTTATTTTAGCGCACGAATAATGCCACTTTTTTAAGGAAATAGATGAAGCACCCAATTGAATGTGCTCTTCAGCCATTTCTAAGATTTCATAGTCTTCATTGAAATTCATGATTTCCATGACCACCGTGACCTCTGTCATCCGTCATCATTCATCATCCTTCATCATCCACACTCATGATAACGTAGATTTTAAGAGTTGCGCGTGTATACATGTACTTACTTACATACATATCATCCATCTTATCCATCTCCATCCTCACCAACATCTCATCATCTCAATCGAGCCCGCACCTCGTCCCCCGCTCCACATCGCCACCAGAAGGGAAGGAAATGTTGTCCCCTAGTTCCCCGAATCAAACGCCCCGGATACGCTTTGTAACACAAGGATTACAAGGCTTAGTGTCATTCTAACTTGGGGATACTATAATCATATGATTGTAGTTAATTATATTATGAATACGTATATTTAGATCATATGAGGATAATTTGATTCTCATGAGGATCATTTTTGAATGAGGAAAATATTATAATATAAGCACAGTGTGATTCTAATGTGAGGACATGCTTCTCTCTTTTAGACACCAATGACAAGGAGAACATCCAGCATGCAGTCAATGAGTTTGCAGAGAAAACCTGTGTTCGGCTCATCCGGAAAGACAACCAGGAGGACTACATCAACTTCCAGGCGCTGGACGGGTGAGCAGCAGTGAGCGGCGTGGAGAGAGAGAATGGGGTGTTAGAGAGAGAGCAGAGTGTAGAAAGTGAGTGGGGCATAGATGGTGAGCGGTGCGTCAAGGGTACATAGAGCTGATAGAGAGTGGGGTATAGAGAGAAAGTGGGACTAAAGGGTGAGTGTGGCGTAGAGAGAAATTGAGGTGTAGAGTGAGCGTTGTGTGGACAGAGAGAAGAGAGATTTATCGATTCAGATCTCTGCAGGGCAGGGCAACCCTTCGTGTTAGAAAACCCACTGAAGGGGATATCACAGAACTACCTCTGAGATCCCCTAAAGTGACCTCTGATCCAGAGTGGAAGGCAGCACTTTTTCACCTGCTCTGCATAGGAGACTTATGTTTGCTCTATGACAGTGAACCACATGTTTTAAATCTCAGAGCAAAAAATTAGCCAAATTAAGTACAAAATTACATTTAATGTAGTGAGATTGTTTTGTGTGAATTAATTGTTCACCAAACTGAGACCATCAATTCACTACACTTGAGAATGTAGTTTAATCACAGGCAGCTGCCTCGAATCAAAGCCAGGATCTAAGCAGTGCCCTCAGCTTTTTGAGGTTTCACTTGCAAGCAAAATGAACTCTTGCCTGGCTCTAAAAGGGCTGATTTATTGCATTTCAATGTATTATTTGTTCGTGGCATTTTTTGTCTTCTGTTGAGAGGAACACACATCGGTAACGGCAAATTCAAGCTTAGAAAGCCAAGTAATAGTATTTCTTGTGGAGTGGATCTTACTGAGACCCTTACAGAGTGCAGACGTAGAAATTTAACCCCTTCTCTGAACCAAGATTATCACACAATACAGTCTTTTTTTTTACTTTGAAGGTCATCTTTCGTATGGCATTTAAAAGCAACTGAGATATAATTTAACTGTATGTTCAGTTTGGTATTCCATTTGATGGCATCAATAGTTGCTTAACATATAGCGTGTGTGCATCCTGTGTAATTGTCTAATGGGCAGTGCTCGTTATGTGATGAACAGAATGCACATTGACAATTTGGCGACTCATTCATATTCCATTTATGAACAAAATAGCTGCACTAGTGTGCGTTTTTCAAACAGCCATTGCCTTCTACGCAGGCTTACGCCAGGTACTTCCTGCGTGGGGTGTTCAGGTAGTGACTTGCAAGCCATTCAGCTTTCATGCCACTCGCCACCAATAGCTAACATTCTTTTTGACTATCAGCAGTGGCTCCGCATAATGCAAGGTAATCATGACGTGAAGGTCATGGGGGTGATCGTGAAATTCCATGGAATTTTCGCCACCAGGAGCTGGTCCTTCCTGGCAAGAAAGGAGGGGCCCAGTCTTTGTCCCTGGAGCCCAGGAAGGTGACCAAGGGCGTCGTTCTGCACGAGCTCATGCACGCGCTCGGCTTCCACCACGAGCACTGCCGCAGTGACCGTGACCAGCACATAAAGGTCCACGAGGACAACGTCAAGGAAGGTGAGTGGTGCCACTAGAGTGAGTAAAGCATCCAGGGGTAGGCGTGCTATTAATAACTAGAAACGGCTTGTATTGCACAAAGAGCACACTAATTCGATGTCCAGTGTGTAGTTTACTTTAACGAGGACGTGTCAACACAGCAGGTTCAAGAAACTGCCACGCAATCTTCCCATTGTTCGTATTGCTTCCTCCAGTGCAGTTTTAGTAACGAACGTATGGATGGGCAGTCGAATGATCGTTTTTGTATCTAAGACGGTCCGCAATGACTGTGTCGCGACCCGTGGTGGTGCGTGTGCTGCCACAAATGGGGCGCAGTGGTGTAACGGTTAGCGCGTTGCGCTATGAATCCGGCGACCCGAATTGAATTCTCGCTCACGGCCAACACCAGTGACGATTATCTGAACCGATCCTGGGCCTCCCCTAGGTCGACTTAGCCTCAAATGAGTACCTGGTGTGGTGTTTAAACATCGCCACTAGGGAGATAAAGGCAGCCGAGCATTGTGCTGGCCACCCACCCTCCTCGTGTGCTGTGGGAGCCTCCATAGGTGCTCACTAACTACTTGCCCTAACATTCTGTTAAGGCTATACGGAGATCTTTGTCTTTTGTCACATGCGGCCGGGCAGCACCGCACTCACGGCGCTCACTCTACACGCCGATGCAAGGGCTCACGTGCTGCTCACGGGTTGGCTCGTTAAAACAAGTACCACTTTATGGGATGTCCACAGTGGTCATCCTATAGAAGCACTGGTCTCCATCATAGGTTTGTGGAATATCCACCACACTCCCAGAGCCACTAGTGGAGATAAGTTCTACTCTACACGCATTTGAGCTGGAGAAACTTCAGCTGGAGTTTGTTTTAATACAATTTTGTTATTCACCGGAAAGGTGGTCTACCTGTAGAGTGAGTGTACTCCACTCAGAAGGTTATGAGTTCAAATGCCGGTGATGGGGTTGATTCAGCCCATTATTTCTCTCAGGTAAATGCAATGAGTACCACCTTGTGGAGAAGTCAACAGTGGTCGTCTTATAAATGGACCTGCCCCCACCATAGCAATGTGGAATTTTCAACACTGTCTCGAGGCTCTACATGGAAGATGAGTACTGCCTTCATGCTCATTTGAGCAGGAAATTATTTTGAGTTTCTCATCCTTGCTCCCATATAAATAAACAGTGCTGGGCTAAAACAGTCACAGCAACAGCCTCGTATAAATACTGGAATTATCACTATTAATCCAATATACAGCTCTTGCTAGAGTTTATAATGTCACATTACACAATATAGCACTGATGCTAACCCTCAGTACGTACCGCTGGGTAAAACATCGCACTGGAGGGCTGATATTGGAACCGCATTTTCCATGCAACTGGTGCTGTTTGTGCATTGAAGTTACTTGAATAAAAAGAACATCACCGTTACACTTTATAACGATCCCTTTTCAAGATAATTAAGGGATCTTTTAACGCCATTCTTTTCACAAATAATTGTGCAAAATATTACGTTAAATTTAACATCATAAACAAATACACATCGAGTCGGGAAGAGCAATGGTGTAGGTTACCCAAGTTAGTATTCCCGGCCATAGTTAACACCAGTGTACGACGTTACTGACGAACGTATTGTTTTTTTTTGGGGGGCACCCTCTTTCACCATACTGCAATCCCCAGCGTGAAGTACGGTCAAACAACCTCCACGACTGACATGCCGTCGTGGGGAAGCCTTTATCCTGCCGTGGATTGACTTAGGGCCTTTTATTATTTTATTTAAGCACTGCGCAAGATTACCCTCCATTTACTCCAACAGCTCAGAGCACTCGAAAGAAGTCAAGCCACTTGTTGCACACGTTCCACTTACCCAATACGCTACCCCAACAATCTAACTGTGTGCGCTCTTGGTAGATCCGGTAACAATTTCCACACCTCCGATTCGCACGGTTGGCTATGTACGGTGCGAAAGAAGTTCAACCTACATACATACAACATGATGAAAGGTGTGTTTTGTAGATGCAAGCATAAAACCAATGTTGTCGGTTAATAAGAGCCACGTGTGCCTGCTACCTGCAGATGAGCTTGGGCAGTTCAAACGGCTGGAATGCAGTGGCTGTAGAGAAGATCTGCCCTACGACTACCTCTCGATCATGCACTACTGCAGGTGGATCTCCACAGGCTGTGGCCTTCACTAGCATGAATGCAGTAAAACTTCTCAAACCGGATTAATTTGGGAAGGGAGCCTTTCTGGTTATAGAGGGATGTCTGGAATACTGCAAATACAGTAAAATTCAGACTAACTGAACCCCAGCTAGATGAACCCAGGCTAGCAGTTCGGGGTGTGTGAGGGTCTGATGGGCGAGGAGGGTGGACACCACCCCAATAAACTTTCATCTCATATACTTAAATAACAAAAAACAAGCATGAAAAGCAGGAATCAAGAATACCATGAGATAACAATTTTACGTAAAGCCTATTTCTCTCAGATGGCACATGAACACTCCCACCTGCTGTGCTACGAGACCACACAGAAGGGCAGTAACACAACTTCCTTGGAATTGCAATCCTTTGGGCGTCCAGAAGTTTACCAGGAAGTCTGATGGCGTTCTCCCCTGTGAATAGGGGAAGCCATCTTGAAATCCTCCAACACGGCCTGATGATGCTCTTAATAGTCACCACCTCATCCACATCTTTTTCAGCCTCTCCTTGGCCTGGCTATCTGGATTTACATTTAGCTGGACCAACGCTCTTGATTTTTTTTTCCACATTTGTGCTTATTACTGTTTACGTCTCTTTGGTGCAGCATCAACAAACGTCAAGGATAGGTACATAACAACACCACACAATACAGTCATCGCAACACATAATTCTGTAAACGCAAAACAGTAGTTTTTTCATTTATGTTTTTCCATAGTGTTGTAAATTAGACTAAATGTATGAAGAAATGTATTTTAATTATTTTTAAATGTTGTCCATGCTAGGTATGTATTAGGGGGGGGGGTCGTTAGCAATGAATTACGTTGTATTCACAGCTGGCCAGAGTTTTTGGTTACCCGGACCAGGGCTCACTCTTCATAGTGCGGCTCACCGAGAGATTTTACTGTAATTCCATAATTGAGAAAATACAACATTTTTATTACATTCTTCGGAAATTAATTTATACTTAATAACAAATAACTAAATATTTTAAATATTTGATGTTTATCATTTAATAGCAAACAAAAATACAGTCATACCCCCCACGTACACCCTCCCGTTTTCCGAAACTTTCGCTATTTTTTCTTCTACTTTAATCATTTCAATAAAAATTCTGGTTTTCAGGAATGCATCCTGGGTGTAAATCGGAGTATGCCTGTACGAAACTGTACAGTTTATTCCGAGTTACCATCGCCTGTGAAGCTTAAGGTGGATAGTTAAGACTCAGTGCAGCTCCTATAAACAACACTTTAGACATTAAACTCTCTCGTGCAGGGAGCAATGTATGGTCTGTTTGGTGGTTGAGATGAATAATACATCGGTGTCCCCGGCTACATGGGAATAAATGAGTTGCAAATGCAAACTCGGCAGCCTCGTGTTTGGCACCGATATATGCTTGGCTTACAACTTGTATACCTAACCTCAGTTGGTCGTCATCTGTGCTAAGGAAGGAATTGATTACAGATGTGTTAAGTAACCGGTAAATGGTTTAGAGTGGTAACCAGTCATTCAAGTCCAGTGTGTAACGCGCTGATCTCCTCTCCAGGTACGCCTCATCCTCGGACTACATGAGTGAGACGATCACCCCCACAACAGCAACTAAAGCTCCCATCGGCCAGAGGAGCGGCCTCAGCCCCCTGGACGTGCTCAGGGTGCAGCGCAAGTACCAACCGGTTCGTCACCGACACCTCGATGTTTAGTGAGCTCACAGCACTAATTTTCCATGAACATAGCACGGTGTTAGAATCTGAGCCATGCAACACGTGTTGCCATTTAGTTGCCATAATTGCTTTGTTCTTACAAATGTCTGTGGGAACTTGTTTGTGTTTAGTTTGTTGTCCTTCCCCCACATCTTCTGTTAGCACAGTTGGCGACGTATGGTGCGAAATATGTTATACCTACGTGACTTTACCGAAAGAACCAGAGTATGCATTCCTGCAGTCATGAAAGCTTCAAATTAAGATACATACATTTTTTAACAGTTGGACATATTGCACTGCTTAAAAATGTTCTTCTGCAGGCATATTTGGTATCTTTCTTTTTATTGTAAAATTCAGTTTTACAAAAGAAATCCACCTTGCTCGCGTTCGCTCGTTCATTTAATAATGTTCTCGATCCACCTTAAGTAACTACCCTATATATAGATATACATGAAAAAAATCTGCTGTGTTTTCCACGTGTGTCCCTTTCAACAGTTATTCCCATTGGTTTAGCAAGCTCTTTATTCATGGCGTTTGTTTTGCTCATTCATCTTGAGCCCAACGTTGCAGCCCTCCTTGTTAAGTTATTCGAAATTGTCCATTGGTTGTTACATAAGGACTACATTGTCAGTAAATCTGACATGATTAATCCTTTCTCCGTTTATGTTTATGCACTTTTTTTCAATTACATTTTTGGAAAATGTACTTTCAAGTTTTTGCGAATAGCCTTGGTAAGAGCGTAGCTTCATGTCTTACTCCTGATTTGTATTATACATGTTCATTAACTGTTATGTTTGTTCATGATTCTTATTTTGTTAAGAACTCCCAGGGTTTGATCTTCCCCAAGAAACAGTGGTCAGCCCTAAGTGGCTGCAGAACAGCGTATGGCAGATGCGGTCACCTTCGTCGATGCAAATTGATGCATAATTTACAGATTTTTAAAAATAGATATTTATTTCAAAGTCAACTATTCAGCTTTTTCTATGAAGTTTAAAATAATTTCCACTTTTTTAAATGAAATGTTATTCATTATTATCATGACTTTCATCCATATTTCCTTTTTTTCAAGTTCACGTCTATATTTTTCCATTGCCGATTTAATAAAATATTGTAATGTTGTGAATAGCCTTGAGGATAACATATCTCTCCGCCTACCTCTTCTTCTGATTTTTAAGTTTTTACTCTCTGCATGAAATCTCAATGGAAGTGGTTCCTTCCATGTAAATAGTTTTGATGATCACACTCTGTAAGTTGTTAATGCACGTGACTGTTTCCTTTCAGAACCTGGCTGGTGTGTCGGAGGACAAAGCCTTGAAGGTCGCTCTTGCTAAGGTATGGAGGTGAAGAGGAGTGAATCAGCACGAGCAATAGGAGTGTATATGGATGTTCATTTCTTCATTTTTCATAATTCACCCTTTTATACGAAAATCAACTAAGTGTACACCTCTGACATTGCCCAACAGAAGTAGAAACCATACATGCGACTCATTGGTTCCTCCCTAAACGTCATACTTGTGATTTCAATAGATAATCATCAACGTACAGTTCAGAGCTGTGTCAGTATTTAAATATCATTTGTATGTAGAGGTAATGAGCGCTGCAGTGGTGAGATGTCAACTACCTCGCCTAGTACACGGAGGTCGTGGGTTTGATACCGATTTTAACGCCTGCATATTTGGAGTATGTATGTTCTCTCTGTGGTTATGTGGATTTTTCTCCAGGTCCTCCAGTTTTTCCCTCCATATTTAGAAGCATGCGTTTAGAGTATCTGGCTGCTATACCATTCCATGTGGTAAGCCACTTCGTTGAGCCATCATTTGCGGCCAGGCTGCGTCTGAACAAAACCTGTATAGCTCAAGAGGCGATACCTGGTAAAATACAAATAGTTTAGTTTATAGTTTTATTTAATAGTTTT
>NW_024705378.1:6620-50400 GCF_018977255.1 Callorhinchus milii | reverse complement strand
AGCAGATCTCGACAGAGCGGTAGCGGACGTCAAAACCAGCAGGCAATACTGTACTACGAACGCTTCGTAAATGCAGTGAAACATACCGCCAGAGAACAACATACACAGCAGGACTCACCGACGTGCTGTGCCCGGCAAATAGAACAAACTACGACGTGAAACCAGCCCCTTCTCAGAGAACACCATATGGCCGCTGGCGGAGCGCTCGCTGCTGGACCGGCTGGCAAACAACGCGAGGGGACGCGGCCGGGAGCCACTCGGCACGGGAGCCACATGGGGGGGAGAGGGAAGACAGCGTGGGGGCCACTCTGAAGCGAGTTCACCACCCCGAGTCGGCAGCTCAAGATCCAACCTGGCAACGCGGCGGTGCTCCACAGCAACGGAGAGGAGCTGCTGCTGCTGCTGCACGAGAGATTGGCCATGCGACAGCTCTGTGTGTCCGTACGTTGGGCTTCTTTCGCACCGTACTTAGCCAACCGAGCGAAGCGGAGGTGCGGGAGGACAACAAACTGGACACGCAAAAATCAGTTCCAGAGACATCGGTGGTGTCTGTGCACGTGGCTGCCTGCAATGCAGCGCTGTGGAGACAGCGGCGAGGGTTCGTGGATCACCTGGTGCATTCGCTGTGCCCGCGGGTCGAGATTGGACCCACGCACTGTGCCAGGACCTTGCTGCGGGCGACGCTGCCACCACGGGAATGCGCTCGCCGCTGGAAGGGCATTTGACTTTGCTGGACGGAGACAAACAAACAAGGGAGGTCGCTAGAAAAAATCCAAACGGCCAATTGCATGTCATTTCTGCATCTCTATTACAAAAGCCCGGCGTTCCGTGTGTCCGTTGTTTGCCCGTCATCTAAATCATTCGAGCATTTCAAAAGGCCTGAATCTAAAAGTTATAGAAAGTGGACGCCCCCAGATGTGGGGGTAAACATTTGACCAATAGAGTTCCAATCAATTTCGACCCCCCCCGCCTCTCAAAAATAAATGTATTTTGTAGGCATATATGCCTACACACCCTTCATGCAATAGGGTCAGTAGTATCTGCACACGTTGCGGTGGGGGGGCGTGCAAGAAGAGGACATCAGTGGGGGCGACGGGCGAGGCGCGCTGCGATGAGAAGCCCCCGAGAGGAGCTCGAATTTCAGCGGCCTGCGGCGACCGACCGCCGAACTTCTGGTAAGACAAAAAGGCACCAGAGGCTACAGCTCTGCCTTGCAGGGTAAATGCTGGAGCCCTTGGAAGCCTCATTCCCGGCCCATGGAAGCTGCGTTCAGTGAATTGTGCGCATATAAGTGTACGTAGTCATGGAGGTGGAACCGCATCCCAGTTGGTGCATAAACACATGGACGTGCACGGCCCGTTTTGCCGATCCACTGCTGGATGAGGACCCCTCAACATCTTGTGTGCCACGAGGCGTATTTGTCCTTGCTTCACCGCGTTGGCGAAGATGGAGGGAATGCAGAAGATTGGATGTTGCTGCAACGTCTATTGCACCATGCCAGTGTGCACGGTGGCCACCCACCTCAGGGCTATACGGGTTCAATACCTGCTTAGCTTCTGGTATCTGGTGAGATGGGCGCATTCCGGGTCGTTTGTTTGAAGGAAGTTCACAAACACGTCTTTTATAAAATGGGGATTTTTGGGGGCTATTTGGACAGCGTATATGCAGCGGGCCTGCCAAATGTGTTCAAACATGACAGACCATGTATATATCGTTATATTGCTTTACTTTTCTGGTGCAGCCGCTGCAGCTCCGTAGTCACCTCTGTTGCAATGTTTCCTCTGTTGTATCTAATGAGACAAATATCCCAGAAACGGAGTTCTGTGTGAAAGCATTTTCATAAAAAAATACTTCAATAAGTTGTTTGTGTTCTTTTACACTGTTGTTCAAAAAAATATCTCACGGTAGTTGTCAAAGGGGGGGGGGGACCCAAGTCGTAGATTTAGCCACCAGGGGGAGTCTGGGGGGCAAGGCACCCCCTGCTCACACGCTCGTGACGCCGCTGTAGTTGACGTTTACATTTTCCCTCCGTGGCCAGGGTTCTTGCTCGCACACTTATCGGTCAAGTCCTTCGCTGTAATCACGCACGCGCGCCCATGCTTAAGTGGTGTTGCTGCTGCTGTTGGCTCCGCCGCTCGATACCTTTGTAAATAGACTTGAGCAGCGCTTCCACGTGGCAATTCGTAGACATGGAATGCCCGCTCGGTGGGAACGGCGATACAATGGCATGCAACCGCATTGGGGTGATGTTAACTACCGCGCCTGGTATACAGGAGGTCATGGGTTCGATCGCGACCCTGACGCCTGCTGCTGTATATTTGCAGTTGGATTTTTTCTCTGGGTCCTCTGTTTTTCCCCTCCATATTACGAATAAAAATCACGCGTTTTGGAGTATTTGGGTGCTATAAATTTCACGTGATAATACGCCGTTTCGTTGGAGCTATCATTTGTGATAACCAGGTTACACCACATAGCTCAGTGGGGCCTCCTTACCTGGTGAAATAAAAAATATTATTTTGTTTGTCTTCAACAAATTGCGAAATCGTACCTCCCATTTCATAGCCGAAGAAGGCATATGCCCACGAGCACGTCCATCTGGCGCGGCTGGTAGTGAAAACTTTTGTCATTGATGCCCATTTGTTCGAAATCATCTAAACTTGAGATGTTTTTGACGGATAGATTTGAAAGATATTTTTTAAAACGCGTGTGCGTAACCCTGGGCTTGGCTGAGTTACCATAGCGAAGTCAAGTGGCAGAGGGTGGCTGGAAGGCAAGCAAAACACAAGCCCCTAAATATAACACATCTCTGAGGACCTCCTAGCCCTACTGTAAGGGCAGCGAGAGGACGGGGAGGAGGAGGGGACACGGACAAAGGGAAACTTCTCTGGGAGGCACGAATCTGCCTACACCTCCTCCGATATTTGCTTTGCTTATTGCGTTACACATGGTAGTCACGTATGATACGTTCACACACAGGTACGTGTTTCGAATTACGTATGACATACATACACTAGAGTTTTTGAATAGAGTACAGCTAATGGTGTGCACATACTTGGCAATTTTATTTCACGCATTTACAAATGCACATGTTTATACATACACCTTTACACGCACAGATACACACTGACACTCACCGAACACAAGACACAACACGCGCATAAACACACTGACACATGCAAATCCCAGAACTTTTCACACAACACATAGACACACACACACACGGATACATACACTCACAGAACTGTGTACACTACACATACACCGATACATACAATCACAGAACTGTGTACACTACACATACACCGATACATACAATCACAGAACTGTGTACACTACACATACACCGATACAAACACTCACAGAACTGTGTACACTACACATACACCGATACATACACTCACAGAACTGTGTACACTACACATATACAGATACATACAATCACAGAACAGCGCAAGACACACACACAGTGACACGCATGGTCACGTGGCTGTGTACACAATAGACACTTGACACGTACAATCACAGGGGCCGTGCACAGCAAAGGCAAAGATCGCCCGTGTAGCCTTTGTCAGACTGCTGGGGGCAAGTGCTGTTAGCGAGCATCTCTGAAGGCAGGCACGGCGCACGGAGGAGGTGCGTGGCCAGCAACCACGCCCGCCCGCCTTTGTCTCCCCACTGGCGATGTACTCGTGCTGTGAGCGAGCACGCACACGCGCACACTCCCACACTCGCACACTCCCACACACGCGCACACACTCCCACACACGCACACACGCGCACACAAGCACACACGCACACACGCACACTCCCACACACGCACACATGCACACTCCCACACACGCACACTCCCACACACGCACACACGCGCGCACACACGCACACTCCCACACACGCACACGCACACATGCGCACACACGCGCACACACTCCCACACACACTCCCACACTCGCACGCACACTCCCACACTCGCACACTCCCACACTCCCACACTCGCACACTCCCACACTCCCACACACGCACACTCCCACACTCCCACACACGCACACACGAGCACACTCGCACACACACGCACACTCCCACACACACCCACACTCGCACACACCCACACTCGCACACACCCACACTCGCACACACCCACACTCGCACACTCCCACACTCGCACACACCCACACTCGCACACACCCACACTCGCACACACCCACACTCGCACACACGCACACTCGCACACACCCACACTCGCACACACGCACACTCGCACACTCGCACACTCGCACACTCGCACACTCGCTCACTCGCACACTCGCACACTCCCACACTCCCACACTCCTACACACGCACACACGAGCACACTCGCACACACACGCACACTCCCACACACACGCACACTCGCACACACGCACACTCGCCCACACACGCACACACGAGCACACTCGCACACACACGCACACTCCCACACACACGCACACTCCCACACTCGCACCCACACTCGCACACACGCACACTCCCACACACGCGCACATGCGCACACTCGCACACACGCACAAAACAAACAACAACCACCATTCGCCACTAAGTGGCGGTGACGTCACCACGATGCTTGTGCCAGGCCATGTGCACCTTGAGGCCACGTGAAGTGTCGAACGCTCGCTGGCAGGAAGTCACGCACACACGCACACTCGCACACTCCCACACACACACACACACACTCCCACACACACACACTCCCACACACGCACACTCTCACACACGCACACACTCGCACACGACACACCCCGACACGCACACAGCGCATGCGTGTCGTGGGTGCGGGCGGGGGAGAGGTAGTGCCCTCCCCGGCATTGCAATGCGCGAGTTATTCTCGTGCCCCGGGGCTCCCTCCGTCCCCTTTCTTTCGTCCACAGTCGCCAACTCCGCGAGAAGTGAGCGCGCGAGTGACAGACGATCGGACGCGCGACTTCACAAACGCGCGCGCCGCTCGCTCCCTCCCCACCCTCTCTCTCTCTCTCTTGCACGATTGGCACGGTTGGCTACGTACGGCGCGAAAGAAGTTCAACGTACGTCCTCACACTGTTGTAGGGACACATCCCCCCAGAACCAGACACAGAGATGTCCTGCGCGTCGCACTCGAGTGAACGTGTTTAGACGGCGCATTACCATCCACTGCCTCCTACTAGCAGCAGCAGCAGGGCAAACAGGTAAATGACCCTAGGTAAATCGTCGTCGCCCTTACACCCTTGCGTTGCTAAATGCACGTTAACATTGCACGTGCACCGGCATTGTTGTTTAAATAGCTTTGGCCAGCGTAGCTCTACCTATTGCGTCGTGATGGTACAATGACAGTCGCTGCAAAGTGGCGCCTTTTGTTGTTGTTATTGTTTCCCCACCACAGATTAGCACGGTTGGCTACGTACGGTGCGAAAGAAGTTCAACATACGTACGCGAGGAGGAGGGGCTATGGTTGGTGTCGAGTGAAGTGTTACTGTAAAACCACAATGCCGGGCTGGAAGACGAAGCTGGATCCTGCCTTCAGTTTCACCTGTTGGAGGGTGAGTGAGCGAGCGAGCGCGCAAGCTCAACTGTGGACTCGCTGTGTGCGCGTGTGTGTTGGGTTGTCTCAGTCTGTGTGTGTGTTCATTCATTCACGGGCAGGCAGGGTGGCGGTACAGTGGTGATAACACTCGTGGCTCACAGCACAGAAGGGAAGGGGCCCTGGGTTCGAATCCACACTCGGGCACCTTCCTGCGCTGGAGTGTTTAATGTTCTCTCGCCCCCCTGTTCTGCGTGCGGTTCCTCCGGATTATCCGGTTTTATCACACAGGTAAAAGCACATGTTAAAAAAATATCCCAATGCTGAAATACATCCTGCAAATGTCTAAATTCGGCTGACCCACAGCAGAAACATCGCCCACCCTACTGCAACAAGCCCCCCCCCCCATAAAGGAGTCTTGGGACTCGGTCAAGGCTTTTCTGAGTAAACTGGCATCATACATAAAATAGCTGTCCGTGTTTTTTACTGAATGTTTTGCTATATGCGTGGTTGTCTCCCTGAAGAAGGCAAACCAAGTAAATGGGCTCCGATCTGCTTTTATCGATTTTTGTTGCCTTATTTTTTGTTTAAACATAGTTATTGAGCATAGGCACAAACATGCCTTTGGATGTGTTTTATCCAAATATTCAATTTGAATGGAATTAATGTGAACAGGCTGGATGCATTACATATCTCTATATTATACTGACAGGGTCCTCAAATATGGGAGGAGAGGGGAGATCCTGTACATTTTCTGGATTTTGGTCGAGTGTCAAAAAAATAATTCCAGCCTTTATCAATCCACTAATGGATGGAGGCCTTCCCAATGCCATGTCGACCATGGCATTGTATTTTTCATCATACTTCACCACGCTGGTCAGTGCAGGTTGGCGAAGGGGGAGGAGTGGGTGTCAGGACAGAATCAGTGCAGACAGCACTGGCAACTGATGTTAGCTGTGGTCGGTTATTGAACTCGGGTCACCCCATTCACAACACCACTGCACCCTCTTGATCAGGTCGCACTCATTACACACAAAGTGCCTGCCACAAATGAACCACGATGCCTTGCGAATCTCGTCAAGGAGCATAAACCATCACGCGAACTCCGGTCATCCTCGCAGCAATGGATTTTGGCAAGACATCGGAAAAAGACGGTCATTGTATCGCGCACATTCAGATGTGCTTCTGTGGCCGTCTGGAAAACTCTTCCTTTTGACATTAGGAAGCCACTGGAGCTATGCACTTTTAAATGTAATTTTTTTAGAACTGATCATTTGTGTTTAGTTTGTTGTCTGTCCCCCACACCCCTGATTAGCTCTGTTGGTTACTTACAGTGCGAAAGAAGTTCAACATATGTGGTATAATTGAGGATTGTATTCTCCCGTAAAAGGAAACTGGATAACCTGGAGGTGTCCCGCATACAGGAGGAGATTTTCAAATATTTGTAGAGAAATTTCAATCAGCAAGTAAAACTCAGTGTTTATATGGCGACGTTCACACAAGGCCTCACGGCGCATCAGCTGCCACCAGTAGCCCGGCAGGTTGTTTCACGCGCCATGGACGTTCCCTCCAAAGCTCTAGATGACAACACGCGTTTTCCACCATGCTCTCTCATCTATTTGCAGCTCATTCAAACTCGAGTTGTCCAACTATCTTAAGATGAATCCCAATCTGGATATGTAACCGTCATGTAGCTGTCTCTCCACAATATTTTTAAAACAACGTATTGACACAACCCATAGGCACCCACGGGCCTTCTTGGGAGTGCATGATTAGCAGCAGCGTTGATTCAGACACAAGAAAACTGTGCACTCGTTTCGACGTACGGTGTCTCGTCAGGTTTGCTTGAATGAATGCTGGCGAACTGCCAGACGTTATGGGCAAGACTCCAATCTTTAAGATTAGAATGCAAATCTGGGTACTTTATCTCGGCAACCCTCGACCAAACGTGGCTCATTTAAATTGCAACTGCCTTTAAAATGAACGGAGTGCATTCGCCTTTTAATGTCGCTCATTCCAACCCGGCTCATTTACATATGGTTGATGCAAATACAGGATCAGATTCCGGTCAGCCGTACGTGATACGATCGAAATTTGATGCATTTTAACGTGATTCGTTCAAAAGCCATTCATACGAAAAGCCATTAATTAGGTGTTTAATGACTCACCGTTTGAAATACAATGCATACGCGTGATATAGTTGTACGTGCATCAAATATGCATCAAATTATACATTATTTAGGATTTGTGCTAATTTCAGGCACATTATCCACCATGGGGTGGAGTGGTGCATTCTGGACGCCAATAACTCGACTTCAATGCCTGGCCCCGGACATCCTCACTGGACTTGCCTCCTACTAAGCCGGCATTGCGACAAATGGTAAAACAACCCCGTGACCAATATGGCATGGGGAGACCTACATCCAACGGGGGATCTGACACAGGGTTTAAAATGTATTTGCCTAAATTATTATCAATATTTCTAGCATTGCCTAAGCAATGCAGTAGATGAAGCAAAAAGTCTTGTTGGCAATTTCCTTTTCTTCAAAGTGCAATGCAGTGCCTTGAATTTCTATGCGCATGAAATGAGAATTCAATTGACACTGTCTGTTTTATGTTATGTTATAATATAACACAACGCTTGAGTTGCTTGGTGCCTAAATGCGACCACCTCATCTCAAAGATACTAATTTAACAGCACATGTCTTTTTTCGCGAACCAATAGTACAATTCATAAACGGTTTATTTTTCATTAGATCGTGTAGGTATAAAATACAGGGTGCTTCAAAAATATGTGAACACTTCCGAGAATTTGCAACAACACCACGAGAAATGTGCCTCCCGGCTCTGGAGACCACCAGGAGAAGATTCCAGGCAACGTGTTGACAATGATGGCGAACAAGTGGAGACACTTTGACTTTTTGAAGCTATTGACGTGACATTTGTTATCATGTTACAGTCTATTATCCGTTCTTTTCCCATTAAAAACGATAGTCCCATATAAGTGTTTAAACAATTTTGAAGCACCCTGTACTGTATATTTGTTTATTACCGATAATTCTCCAAGCGACGGAGCCAACCAAATCAAGTTGTCACGTGGGCAAATACGGCCAGGCGATTTGGGTTGTTTCTTTCAGCAAAGCGGAGTTTTGAAATGCGAGCAAACATTTGGATAATTTATATCATCAAGAAACTCGCCTACATTAAAACTTGATTTGATGGGCTCTGTCAGGTGGTTTAGAGTTATAGTTGACAAAAAGAAATCGACATTATACATGCACAAGCTAACCTTAAAACAAACCAATAATGAATCATCTCAAGCTGCTGCTGTCTGTTGCAAGCAAGCACTTCCTTTGTCTCACTCAATGCGCTCCAGCCACTTGAACACGCGTTGCACTGGAATTGAGATGTTGTGCTTTCGCGTTGTTACTTTGCTACCATGAGTGGATCTTTTCCTTTGTCCTGGAGGCGGCTTCACAGCGGAGATATCGCCTGGCGTGCTGTGCATGCAAACCGACCAGGGATGGCATTATCACACCTAATTAAGCTCACAGTACACGTGCGGATATTACCCGTATGCAACATATCGTCGGTTATATTAATTTATACGTTCACGTCAAATGCTTAGCTGGACTTACGCGTATCTGCGCGTCTTCCCTCGTCATCGTCACATTTACCATCGCTCCGCACGGCCTACACATTCCTTGGGGCCGGCCAGCCCTTTAGTCGTTCATTTATTCGCACATTTCCGTCGGAAGGCGCCGACGCAAGTTTATGGACGGTCACGGTCGTTGTCGCTGGGCATCAATCACCGGTCGGCCGCCGTGGCACGGCTGAATGTGTAACACGCAGGAATAGGAGTGAAGTGGGGGGGGGGCTGCTTAATGGAGTATTTCTTGTAACGTACGAGGGGCTGCAATTGGGATGTGCGAGGTATTGCTCTCCACCAAATCTAAGCTGCCCTTCCAAGTTTTTAACCCTCGCTTACGTAGAGTCGTGCATCAGTAGTTACCAGGGGATATGCTGACGTCCCATTGATCCACGTCAGGTTCATAAAGTCGATAAAAGGGCAGTGTAGGTCGAGATACAATGTCTCTAAAGTTGGTTAAGACTGCCTAGACATCTTAAAAACGGGGCCACCTGCCGATGACCGGATTATGTTAAATAGTGCCCCCGATGAATAGAAGCAAGCTTCGCGGTGCGCTCAAACACGGGCTCCGTGCATAATCAGCTTGATAAATCAGTGGTGTGTGCAGCCACCCTGTTCGGGACCAACGTCTAGCATCCGTTCGTTGCTATTTCCCTTGGGAATTTTAAAAAAACATACTCAGGCCGTGTGTCCAAAATCTGACGTCTTCTTCGGGCAAGCGCCACCGGCTGCAGTCGGGTGTCCTCGTACAAGTAATTATATGTCAATACAGCCAAACTCGTCGGGAATTTTGTAGTGACATTCAACGCAACTAGATGTCTCACTTTTTATGTGGTACCGATATTAGCCCGTAGGACTTTATTCTGACGTAAGTGCAAGCCATCCCCCAGCGTATGCAGCGAGATCTCAATAACACCTTTTAGCCTTAAAGGTGACCCATCCATGTTAATCTAGAGCACACCGACACGACTGATATGACTTGGTAGTCGCGGCCTTCTCAACCTTAAGATTGAGACAAGCGGAAGTGGCGATTGGGCAACCTCTTAATGTGTAGGTAACCCACCCAGTTCTAGTAGTGAATTCAGATTTGCAGATCCTTGATCCATCCGCGTTTTTATTGCGAATAGGACCCTTAGAGGCTACAGCGCACACTTAATCTCTGCCCTCCTACAGGGATTTAACAAACAGCATAAAGGCGGCCGATTCTGGAGGATGGGAGTGATCGAACACGAGTGTCACAGTAATAACGCATCTGCATGCCACTGACTCGCTATTTGCCCTGCGGTAGCGCAGTAAGGTAAACGTTCCCATCCGACATGCGGCCGATGGTGCAAATTAACTCAGGAGGATTACCTCTATGAGAGTTTCCATCGTCATAGTGGAGCCTTTTTTAATAGTGTGTTAGACTTCGTAGGCTCATAATACTTTCCGCGCTGACCCGATGAGCGATGATACTTTGTTGGACCTGATACACCTTCACACTGTAGGTTCAAATCATAGATAGTGGGTCTCGATGTCCAACTGCAGTGCGGTCGGGATTTTCTCAAAACCGGGTCCGAGACAAATGTATGTCTTGCCAGTCTTAGCGCCCTATTTAGCCGGTCTCGAAGAAACTGGCTGGGCCGACTGTTTTGGAAGCGCGACTGCGTCTAATAAGATGTAGCCCCCCCGCTTTTGATTGGAGCAGTCAACAGCTGGGTGCGGTTAGTCCCTAATTTAGATCGTTGTATTCGTGGGACTAGTCTTAGTTTGGCCCACTCATTCACTTCGACGGGCTTGTCAGACCTTATATTGACTTATAACCCTCGTATTCCAAATTCAAATGACAAGTCCGATTTGGTATATGTTTCCCTGTAGTTGGTTCCGCCAGCTATAGTATTTCACTCAATATAATTTACCGATCCGTCGTTTACGAATGGGTCTATCATCATTCTGAAATTTTTACGTGGCGTCCCTGTGCAATCCTGAAATACTCCTTTCTCTTGCTAAACGCTTCTCGGACTACTCAGAATCGGGTTGGTACCATGCCGTACTAAGGAAGTCTATCCTCGGAAATTACTGTTTCTGGAAGTTCGACGGTGTTGGGTACTTGGATCTGCGATCCAATACGCTCACCGTCGGCAGCTTCACGGGGTTGCCTACCAGGATCCGCAGACACAATCCAATATCACATCGGGCCAAACTATAGCGTGCTTGTAGTAGACCCAGATTGCTCAGCGTTACAATCGAAACTCTTAACTCAAGCGGCCTACACCTGTTGGTGTGCCCGGACACTCCCGACATTAGTATATCAACAGGCCCAATCTGTGTGCCACCCAATGCAGTTTAACACACGAATCGGCTCAGCAATCGGGCTATGTACATCCGTCTCACCGTCAAGAGTCTCTGATGTGTTACCTGGTATATACAGCTATCTGATCTTGTGGCTCCAGGCCTAAGCGGTAGGTAGCATAACTTTCCAGTGGATATCGGTGAAATTGTGCATACTCACGAATTGAATTTATCCCTGACCATTAAACTACTTGAATAGCCCTTACAAATCGTGATCTCTCTGTTCAAAGAGAGTGACCCGATCGGGGTACCTCCATCCCCCTCCAGGTTGTTAGTTTCCTGGTCAGAACTTGCCTTTGTGCGAGGAGATTTAGATCAACTTCCGTTCCTTCCGATGTTTGAAGCGCATAACAAACTTGCTTGCGACGAACCTTCTGTAGTACTACCCAAAGACATGTCGGGCGGGGACAGGGCACCAAGTATACACCCGTCTTTTGAGCACAGGGGTGGATTACGATAACTTTCACTAGGTCACTAACTCTGCGCAGCCTGTAACCGAGCGAGTATAGACGCACAATTTCTAAGGCTCGACAGCATCGGTCAAAATTTGGAACCAGACAGGTTAATGGGGATTAGAGATTGATCAACTCAGATGGTTTGGCCCGAGCAGCTACCCTGGAACACCACTTTCATTAGTTACTACCTTTCCTACATCGCCACTAATTGCTTACCCGTTTTACCTCAGCGGTGTCAATCTATCATATGACGTAATAGCCTTTTTTGTTCACTCCCTACATTCATCGTCTAGAAGTGCAGTGAGGGGCCCAAGGCTTTCCCATATGTCTCTGAAGATCACGGTCAGCTTTGTGTAGGACTTTTAGGAATACGGTGGGTCAGCTGCGCGAATCAAGTGATCGCCCAACGGTACACTGGACGGAAATGCGCGGGCAAACCGGGATGGGCAGGTTCCCGTCGAACGCTGTGGCGAGACTAACGCGGGAATACGCGACACAGCCAGGTGGCACTAGCTTGGGTTTTGGTCTTGTGAGCTCTGTAAGCCGCTCGAACCAGCTGCTGGAAAAGAGTGCTAGCACTCCTTGGCCTCCGAATGCTGCCGGCTGTGAGCCGGATCAGGCACTTGTGCGCACTACTAGCAAGTTGGCTCTTGGAACTACTATTTGTTGACAATAGATAGGACGTTTCGTGCGTAGTCGATGAAGACCTGGAGACTTATCACCTGAAACAAACTAGCTCCGCTTAGTCAGCGAGTGTTCTGAATCCGTTTCTAACGCTCTGTGCGTGCGGAAGGTAAGTAAGTCTAAAATAGTGTTAGATACCCTCTGTTGCGGATCGAAAAGTATCCAACCTACGTGATCCTTGAGCTTTGGCATAAAATGCAGTGTTTTAGTCATCCGCTTAGAAGACTCTGTACACATTGTGCCGCCCCTCGCAATCGTCCTTTGTCGCGCTCATATTACGGTCCGCGTCCCAAACTTTCTAACTGCGGGCGTCGCGCATCCATGGCGGGTGCCTAGACCGCATTCGTTAGCAATAATCCGGAAGTGGGACCTCAGCTTGTATCCTCCTCTCTAGTTCCATGATCGATCTCCGCGCCCCACGTGAAGGATTCATGGCCTCCTACTGAGTAACTTCCGCAACCCCACCGAACGCTGTGGAAGCGTAGACAAGACGTGTGGAACTTAGTGCGATATCATAATAATGATTCCACAACGACAGTCTATCCCACATTATCGCACCTTGGTACCACACTTTATGCTCAGTGCCCGCTTTCTACACAGATAGTAGCTCGGTTGACTCACAGTCGAACCCTTCTGAGACAGCGGTGGATATTACCCGCCACCCCTCTCCATCTGCCGTAGGGTTCACGGCGTGACCGGAGTGTGGGAAACAGAAGAGGCCTGCTACATGGGTGCAACCGTCCATTGTCAAGCCTTTTCCTCCCGAAATTGTCACTTGTCTTATTGTTCTTATCTCTAATACCGCTGTAATTCGATGTTGCTCTATGCATATTTAGTCTTGCTAATAACAGCGCATACAGATAACTCGTGGATTCGTCAGTGAGAACACCTACTGCGTTCCTACGCGCTGTACTATCCTTACAATAGGGGAGACTGTTCTTGCTAAGACCCACGAGTTGGAGCAGCTAACATACCATGCCCTGAGGAACGGCGTGCCATCTCCCAATGCGTTTCCTCAGTAAGACGATAAATTTGAAAGTCTTGTGATGAGTTGGGCCCAGACAGCTGCTTTCAGGAACTTCGATGTATTCATCAAGCCGCAGCAAGTCGTATAATATGGCACGATGCGTTCCACCACGAATTATTACTGCTATCGCCACAGACTTTCGACTTACTTCCCTTGGACGGCACGTGAAGGTTTTAACCGTACCAGGATACGACTAACCCTACAACAAGTTTCAATTCGACGGTTCCCTACAACACTGGCGACTCAACAGTATGCTCTCATTAGTCGTCTGCTTCATTCTCTCGACGTCCTATCTTATGTCCCTATACGTCGGCGGCTTAACAAGGTAGTGCCGGTGTTGTGTATGAGTGAGAAAGGTGGAGCGTGCACTACGCTCATCTTAATGATAGAAACGACGAGGCAAACGGAGACCGTTTACGACTGGATTCCCGAACTCCCGCTATGTCCTTTCAGCTGGCGATATTAACCGTCTTAAACCCTATTCGAGGAAAGGGTGCATGGTACCTGCTGTATCACACTTTAACCGTCAGGTCGTGACTTATTGGATTCCTATGGTAGCCTGTAATGATCGATAAACCACAGACATCAGGTCCTTGAGTACTGAACGGTCCCTGCGCCTGGGTGAGCCCCGATAAACCTCAAAGTCAACAGAACGAGGTGTGAATTTAACTAGTCTACCACGTAACCCTTGCGATGTGTTGCGTTCTGCTGGGTCGTATCATACACTGTAGTTCATCAGCACCGGGCCTTACTCCGACGGTTTTACAATCGAAGGGATCCTAAAATTGGAGTAGCTTACCATGAATGAGCCTCACACACTATCTTACGCTGAACTGAGCACGAATTGAGCGCTATCCACGACTATAAAGGCTGCTTCGCTCTTCATGCTTTTACCTGGGATCTCGCGGATGGTCTACATTTTAAGGGATCTGTAGTGCATAGCGAGGCCCCCTACTTAGCCGCACTATGGTATTGCTACGGACCACTTATCGGTGCCTGCACGATCTGTCGCCGCCGGTCGCTTGTTTTCCCGAAGAATACGCTTTCTAGACTTCCCGCTGCCCACCTTAGGCGTGAACATGATGAATTAAGGTGTTTCCTTTACTAACTTACTATTTTTCTGGCTAGTGGCGCGGCATTTGCCGCCCGTCGTCGGTATTCTCCGATTTCTTGCCGTCACACGGTTTTCAAGTATGCGCTTCTGGAACCCTCTTACCTCTCTGGTTACCACACTCTCACGTCAACAGTCCATTATCCTTGTCTATAGCGTGCGAGGACTGACTTTGGCAGGTTATAGAACAGAGGGCATTCGTTAGGTCTTCTGGGGACCCTTTTGGTCATAGTTTGATTATTCAATAGATAGCTTTGCACCCCATGACGATCTCGTGTAACGTCAGGTTAAAGTAGACGCCAATATTGGGACTTAAGTAATCAGGGGCGGAGTGAATTATTTAACGCTCGTGTGGTACAACTTGACGACACTGGGGCCCGGTTATGTGTGGGCGCGTTATAGCCGTGAGAAGTTACAACGAATGCGCCCATCAAGCTCAAACGCGACATGGTATGATGTCACAGCTTCGGCTTTGAAAGAGACCTAATCGTAGACTCTTTTCATAGAAAACCAGTGCTAGGCGTATTCAGTTCTACGATCGCGACTATCAATGCAAATTACTAATTTACTTACCCTCCAGGTCAAAAGACAACACTCTTTGTGAGGGACCTCAGCGTAAACATACAGGTGTCCCCTTGTCTGAATTACGGATGCCCGATCCCAACAACGGCTGAATCGTAGATAATGGTGAGGTTTCGGCATTTACAATCGGATTACTAGACCATTTGTAAACCAAAGGTTTCGATAGCTACAATCGACCCCCCTGACACCTGTCAGCCCTCGTCCCAATTCTTAATAAGCAATTTATTTTATTTAGTTATTGCATGGCAGTATGCAGTACTGGATTTCTGACGAATATGGACAATCTTAAAACGCATGTGCACATACTGCCCCACAATATTAGCCCCAAAGCCCCTGAGTGTTTCTGGGCGAAAAAGGAAAGTTACCACTTACGTGGTGGAGTCTATGCGCCGAAGCTACGTATACGCTATGCCTATGCTGGTTGAACCTACTTAGCTCTACGGTGGCACTTCTTCTGTCTAATGTCGCGACTGCGTTTAGGCGCCCGTCGTGGGCAGGCTATTTGATAGTGAAATAGGGATTATTTGCAGATGTCGGAACTTAGTAACGTTTCGTCGGAATCCAACGCTCGGCAAACGTGATATACGGTAGTATCATATATCCCTCATTTGTCGGAAAACTTACTGTATTTAATGGCCCTTATGGCTTGCCCATTTTTGTTTTGAATCACTATAGCCTCTCCGTAAGCTAACCTTACTATAATCAGAATGTACTGTACCTGACGGGAGTCCGTTGTCTCAGGCCTAGAGCAAGCTAGCGAAATGAGCGAGCGTGTAACGGTCTGCAAGATCTCAGCTGAGACGTGAGTTTGTCGTTGAAGTTTCATTTCGAGTCCTTCGGCGTAAATCAAGGATCCGTTCGTCGCGCGTGCAGGCTCGGTACCTAAAATAGGCGTGGGCTGTTTATGGTGTAATTGACCGTGAGATGCAGGGGCTTCCGGAATTTAGCGGACTTCCCTTATAACAAGGATTATTAGCTAGATGAGCAAAGTCGATGGTTCAAGACAAATCGGTTAACCCGCGGTGGTGAGTGCTTCTTTCGGAGTCGGCACGCCCCTTACTATCAGTGGGAAATAGGATCTAAAGAGTTCGTTAGTGCGAGTCCACTCCCGTGAGCGCCGCCGCTACGCCAACACCGTATGTTAAAGATGTTCCTGGACTTTGAGATGACTATAGGAAACACTGGACTGCTGCATTTCATGAGACAGCAACCTAAGGCCATGACATGGCTATGACGGACTCCGCCGTATACTCACCGAACTCTTGTCCCAAGTTTCCAATGACTGCGACCGATATTGTCATGGTTGTTGAAATACACGCCGTCTGTTGAGATTGCGGATGGCCGTCATGCGTAAGTTCCTTACCAAGACCGGATTTTTCAGTTGAAATCAGATCTCCGAACTGTGCAAAGTAGCGTCACATTAGCCGAACGTTGCATCAGCACCTGAGTATGGAGGAAGGTCTTCTAACATCCTTACAGTCGAACCATGCAGAGCCCAGGCATGTGCCGTAATTGGTTCTACTGTTAGCGTGCAGAATAGGAGGTCCTCACAAACAGCGCAATAAGTGGGCTGAGTAGTGTGGACTAATATTTGTAGAAATGCCAGGAGTTAAGCCATGTTAGATTTGCGTACTTATGTGGAACAAACTTATTTTTCGCAACTATTAAGCCCAGTAGTTCACTACGGCCCGTCTTCAAGGTAGATGTGTGGCCTGACGCGTGCGGGGCTCACATTGTCTTTAAATTCGGGAAAGGGAAGTGACATGCGCCTGCGGCATTGCTGCGTATCTAACCTTAAAACCCCAATATATGTTTTCTTTAAATCGCGTCCGGGTATCCCGGTATATAGACGTCGGGTCCGAGGGAGTATTTGGCTCCTCAACTATTAATAGGAAGACCCGGGGAACAACAACGATGTATCAAAACACAAGGTCCGCTAGAAATGGATAGACCTATCCCACAACTCGCACGTTATTATGAAAAGACATGATCCCATGAACAGCGCCTAGCTTTTTCTGTAGAGTCTTGTCACAGCCGACCGATGTGGACATATCCGTTAATGCGGCTAACGAGCTGAACTTCCCTGACATACTAGAACGTAAAGTCATGGTCGATTTGCCGTCAGGATGGACAACTGAGATCCTGTTCAAAGAACTATGATGGAAACTTGCTGCGACCGACCTAGGCTTGCCTACCTCTGACCCGGCAATCCGCTCAGGTTAATTCTTGTCGATTGCTGCTAACCCACCCGCGGATAATTCTTGAAGTCGTTTTTGGGGATACTGGTGTTAATCTCTATTTCTTCCGCCGGTGGGTGTTACATGCTTTAGACTGCCGAAGGTATACATTGTTGCCGCCGATTAATAAGTATGTAGCCTTTCAGACTTAATAATATCGTTTGTAATTCATTAGTAGCCCTGTAGACTGTTTAGTGATGAAATGCGTTACATAAGATCGCCACCCAGTCACCAAGTCATGTATTCTATAAGGCACCATGATGTAGAATCGAGGATTTGGCATCGCTGTCGCATCCGGGGTGGCTTAATGTAAGTTTCATTTATCGCTGCATTTGGTGTGCGTTGCGGAATGGAGATAATAACTCTTGTCAGTCCACAGAAGCTTCAGTATACGTTGAAGCCAGCGGATCGGGATTAAGTAACCACAGTGTCCTAGGTATTGAATGTCAAATACCGATTTCATAGTGGCCGGGATGAGTTGCCGTATTGTGAACTCGGTAGTACATCTTATTGCCGTGTCAATTCGACTTCCCCGCTACCTATCTAAAATATCCATATATTTCCGGAGGCTCATCGAAACTCTGTACTCGCTTAGCCACAACATGTGCTAATGAAGCCTCGAGGGATCTGCCGGCATACGTGTGGATATCTAGTCCACTACTCTACGTGGTCGATGTATATTGGTCTTTCGCTATTCACATTACTTCTTTATAGAGCCCGCACGTTTGTATATTCAAATCCGATCAACTAATCTGCCCCAGTTACTGCGGATCTGGGATAAGACTCTGGTCAGAATTAAGCATATGCTTATCGCCTCGTCTATGGTATGGCTATCGTCCCAAGAGCTTACGGTCATTCTTAGAGGCCATGCGTGTTATGTCGTTTGTGTCAGGAGAAAGACCCCCATGAGGGTTTAACGCAGTTCGATGTTTTCTGTTAGCTATTACGGAGGTAGTTTAATAACCATGAGGGGAACGCCGTCCAAGCTGATCAGCGCGGCCTTTGAACTGGCCCCGGCCTCTGGGATCATTCGCCACAGCCCTCCCGTGTGGCGCAGGCCCCCGGGACGCGGACTTTAGTAGAGGGCGGAGACATTGTTTTGATGTGTGTAGTGACTAACATAAGATGGGCGCGTGGGTTTCTGGTATCAGACGTTCGGTTGTGGCTTATGACTACGTGATTAAGTAACCATTCAAACGTTATGTTCCCTGATACAAGTAATCCTCTCGACGAATGCCGGTGGTAAAGGCTATCCCCAGTGCGTCCCTAGGCTGAGCGGGGCGCTGCAGGTCACGACATGATCTTACACGAAGTACGAACCTGTGCAGTTGCAAAATGAAACTCGCTGCAGGACGTATTACACAGTTGCGAAGCATTTACGAAGCAAGCGCGGCCTCGAAATCCAGCGCTATACTTAAGCACTTTATTAATAGGCCCATAACAAATCCAAAACCCATGATAGCCATTAACCAAGGAAGACGCTTGAGTTGGGGCTGCTGTGCCGAAGTTTTTACAAGGAATGTCGACGCAAGAATAAGACATCCCTGCCCCAAGGCATTTGCGCGGATTAACTGCTAACCCCTGCAATCTCATCGTTATCATTGCTCCTGCTATAATGGGCATCTTGAGACTGATCTCACGTTATACAAACAAGACTCCTGCACAAAGACAATATCGCGTTACGATGGACACTATACTCCCCGGGATATAATTCCGCTGCAAGACTTTGTCCGATCCACCGATACAGCAAATGTATTCGCGGCGCAGGTTCTACGCATGCGAGTCGACGCATTTATCCTACGGGACTAGCTTTAAAGATAGAAGGCTGTGCAGAGTTCGTTTGCACACCGACCATATAAGTCGGGTTCTATCAGTGACTCAAAAACCTTAACACACCCTTGTTCGAATTAATATTTTTCTGTGAGCTTCTTTCGGTGTCGTCATCCAACATGGCTTGATCGATCCTGGTGGACCTTCATATCCTGAAAGTACTTTAAAGTTTTAATTCTCCCGGTGGTTACTGTATTGGTAGCGAGTGCGGCAGACGGGGGCACATCCATATGTTCTCAGCCAGCCAGTTCTCAGACCGTTGCGTGGATCACTCGCGCGCCTCACTTTGACCTCCATTGATCATTTCGTCGTGTAATTGCGAATCTCAGGCCCCGAAAATCAGAATCACTTCCGACGCCCTGTGTTGGGTGCACCTTTAGCCATAGCTGTGGAACGCTCTAAGAATGCGGGAACACTACGCAAGTCCGTTGACCGTACGTCTAGTCAGAAGAATGACCAGTACTTCGCGGGATCTGTGGTCATACTAAGGCTAGAAGTTGGCCCTCACGAAGGGATGAACAAGAAACCATCCGTCCGTAAATTAAATAGCCCATTCGTAAGCAGTACAGAGACAACGGGATCGAACCATTCATCAAAAACTAAATTCCGGCTGCTAAACACTTTACGGAGGGAGAGTTTGTAAGATTGGTCACTATGCGCCTCTGCCCAATAACCTTGGTGTTCCTTTATCGAACGGGGAGGAGATGGGATGACGTTAGCCCTTCCGCCATACCTTGCTCACTGCGGTTTGCTCTATACTCTATATACCTCCCGGCCCAGCCGATTCCGTCTATCGCTCAAATTCTGTGCGCTTTGTACGCTAGGGGAGATGTCCAATGTTTGCCACTATCTACTGTTTACAGGAGCCTCTAACTGCAAGAAGGTACGACGCATAAATCAGGCCACAGCTCAGAGGCAATCCTTCTCAAGTATGAGCCTTATACAGATAACGAAGACTAGGCCGACTACGTATCTAACGATGGGCTCTTCTGATTAACCATCAGGATGCCAGTCGTGCTGCTGCAGTTGCCTTTGGTGTCGACCAATCAACGCCCATCTATTCGCCTGCGTTTTCAGTAGCGTACCAATGTGCTCGCACTTGTGACCTCGAGTAGATTACGAGTATTTCTTCGCGTAGGATGAGCGGTGCCTGGGTAGGGGACTAGCAAACTAATTACACGACGTGACCATCTTTTAGCCTAATCCAGAACCCCGGGTCGATCATCACGGTTTGCTAGAGGTAAATTGCCGTTTGACCTGTGCTTTCGCGGGGATGCGGGCACCCGACTCCCTAACTCTTGGTAGAGGGTCGAGCCCCGGTTCAGCCCATCGACCAGGAACAACCAGACACAGCACCGAATAGAGTGCACTCGGTTAGGGGCGTCTGTGCTCGAGTAACCGGAACTAAAAGCTCCGCTAAGTCGAGCTTAGTTCCGTGCCTATCCGCGCTGTTTCGAGGTGGAACCTCCCATAAAGACATGAGATGTGCGAATGTTAGCGAACTGCCTGACGAACTGCTCTCCGCAGGGCAAAAGGTATGCCAGGCAGGATCGCGACAATGCACTAAGGGATTTCCGCAGCGAGCCAACTGCTGGCTGAAGTCAACTAGCGACACCCGATCATTGGTGGGCACGGCCTACTTGGCTGGGCGGTTTACACTTGAATGGCGCCCTTGTGACACGCGCGACTAATAGATGCTTGTCAACAACAGGGGACGTATAACAGCACTTATCGGGTCATAAACTTATATTGCAGGGTCCTAGGCCCCTCAGCGGAGTCCTTATTACCACGAACTAGGTTATCGAGCCTGTAGGTTAACTGAGCTGAAGAACGGGCTGCACAATAAGCTCCAGTCACGCAGAAATACGTAATAGAGCCGACACTCGTAGTGAAGGGTCGCCCCTGCGGCGCCTCTACCAGTATCTCCAAGTTAAGTCCTCCTGCTAAGTATGTACGATTCGGAATACTGGGTCCATAATCACTTCCGCCTTTCAAGACCCGCGGACACGAAATATAAGGTATCCTTGTTAGACAAGGCTGTCCATAGTTCCCGAACGAGTTAAAGGTGGCCGGCGGCGCGTAATGCCGACGTGTCTCATGATGCCAAGCGCGTTATGTGCTCAAAACAGAAGGGTTATCATCACGAGACCGGTACGTGCAAACCCGAACTTTAATCAGTGCTGCACACATTTTCTATGACGTGGACTATTCGATGTCCTAGGTCCGTCGGTTAGTAACATCTGCATCACACGAACGGTGGGTCAGGAGTTCTGCTATCCGCCATGTCACCAGACTTAGTTCTTCATGGTTGGTAACACTCCTCGCACGGCACAGACGACAAGACGTCATGTGCCAGGTACTCCAGCGTACTCGGTCAAATGCGGATCGAATACTAATCGATAGGCAAGCCGTTAGATTCACGCATAGACCTTACGAATTCGTATACTAACGACCTGTCTGTAACCCTTTGTATCGACAATCCGTTGACAATGACCCCTCAGCAGTCTTATGAACTCGAGAAGGCCGAGCTGGGGCCCAGGGGAAATCCATGTTGGGCAACGCCTGGTTTGACCAACTTGCGGCCTGTCGATCACAACCTCCATTGGGGATGGAGGGGGACAACTATTTCCTAAGCAGAGTCCTTATCCAGTTATAAATATCATCTCCGCGTAGAGAGCCGCACCAGCCTTACTACACTCATTTCACTGCAATGTTTGTGCCGAAAGTAGCAATTGTGGGCTACCTGGTAACCCGACTGGACCGCAGACTCGCATCATGGAGCGAGCATACATATACATGACCGGTGACGCTGCCGACATCGGACAAACTCAGAGACTCTTCTGCCAATGCTTGTGCGGTCACGATTACCACGCAAGCACTTATTAGGCCGATATTTAAGGATCCCTGTATTGTCTGATTAATCTAACTGTTGGAAGTGCTTACGACGGCGTCCCTGGTTAATGTCGTGGGGTAGTTCTTGGCACCTTTTGTAAAATCCAATAGTGGGGCAGCACAAGGGACAGTAATGCTTGAGCGCTCGGTAGTACCCGCGTTGCAGGAGACCAAGGCTCACACGTTGCATTCACATAGGACCTAGTCACCTGTTGGAAGTTACCCCTAGCGACAGGTTGTAGATCGTTCAAGTGCCGGTATCACTATGCCTAACTAGAGCGGTATACATGACGTCTTGGCTTGGGTCTAATGTGTATCGGTAACTACATTGCCTGCATAGTGACCATTCTTCTTATTGTCTGAATCGCGCAATCCTCATGGAGATTTGGGGAGACGTTTCTGAGGCTGCCGAACAATGCTGTAACTGTAAGATCCAACCAAGTACGGCCGTCTTGGAAGAGTTAAAAGTGCCTCAGAGAATATTGCCTTAGCCTAATCGCGCCCATACAAAATCCCTTTATACACCGTGCCGGTAAGCGGTTAGTTCTAGAAGCCGGTCAATGCTAGACAGTGGCCGCTTTCTGAAGGTTCTCCAAGTGGATGCAGGAAAGAGTATAAGCGTAATTGAGTGATGCGACGTTGGACACGGATGGAGTCAGAGTGGCCCTCCGAATTATAGATTTTATAGGGCGCTATGAGTTTCGCTAACCCGTTTCGGTGTCCTCCGTCTTCTTCGTTGCTTCGAATTCAGTGCCATGTATCAAGTTCACTCACTTCCTGGTTATTGTCTACGAGGTAGGCTAGCAATTAGGTACAAGATCCTCATCGTGCTACCTACACCGCACACACTCTCCCCTAGCCCGGCATATCCACATTAGGTAGACTCACTTAGTACCGTCTGCTGAATCGTAGGATACAGTATCCTGATCGGGATACTGCGATTAATCATCCGTGCGCTCCCGAGTGAGTTGTCTGTTTGTCCGAAATGTGCCTTGATCGTAAAACGCGTGAGGCAACGCGGAATTGCCAAAAATAATTGACGTACCCGTTCGGCCACGCTTATTAGTTTTAAATGCTGACGGTAGAGGACTTTGTCAATGGCGCTCCAATAACTAAGGAAGATTTGTACGATATAACTCTAAAAGCCCACGAGTAGTTTCTGTCAGCGCACGAGTCTCCTATAATTGTATTCATCATGGGCACGGGATTGTCCCCGACGTTAGGGCTTACGCCAGACTTGTTCAGTCTGTCTTAAACATGGGGACAGCCTAGCCTCCGACTCATTGCTGTGTCTAGCGGAAATTCGCCCCGTTGCGGTCTTGCCCATGGGGAGATGTGCACACTCGTTCGGGTGACTCTAAATTTTCGATACCAGCATCGATTAACGTCTGCCCGATACGACGTCTATCCCTACGTATTCAGATGAGCATGCAGTGTAAACCACAATTCTTACACTACTCACCCCGGCATCGTATACGTTACTCAGTTGCGAATTCCCTGCTCCAATCTCCTATATAAGGTAACTAAACTTACTTGCCGACTACCACGAACTCGGGTAGCAACGGTAAGATGATACTTCGGGACTCCCATGAAACAATATGTGGGCGCACGCCCCCATGGGCCGCGCCCGGCATCTGGCGTACCTAACGGGTGTAGAGCCAATTGCTCAAGTACTTCCAAGTTATCGCCATAGGAATGCAGGCTAAGCTCCTTGACCACTACTGTTACTCAGCCTAAGTTCGTCCAAAGTCCAGTTTAGCGACAAAACCCAACGTATAATACCCCGAACTCTGCGCTTCGATTCAAGCTAAGTCGGGGAGTATTACGACGAAAGCACCTCGTGATCAAGGTTAGATCCGTAACCCTCCATCCACCGGGAATTTTTGTACTAATACCTTCCTGATGACCCCTCGTAACTCTTACGCATCTCTACTTAAGTTTTGTAGCGTCAGTTAGGACTAGGTGGGGTTGGCTTATACAGGCAATTCATGCAAAACTTTCTAGAGATCTAAGTTATGAACGATCTCTCCTGCTAAAGAGCGCTATTAAGTGTCCGTTTTTTAGATAAAGGTCCGACTCTCCTGGTTGAAGGAAGGGAGCAGAACAATGGGCTGGATTTGTTGCTTCTTGTCCAGTAGGGTATGTGTACGTGAAGTGAACTGGACTATTACGTAAAGGTGCATACCGCGGTGAGAGGTGCCTCTATCTTGAATGTATGGTTTCTCCATCTGGTAATTACATGATGGAAAAACTCGCAATTACCCCGTTAGAAACACCGGGATGGAGACACGCTAAGTATTTCAGTCCTCCTGGGGTCCCGACTTCATACAGCCCGTTCGAAAATTCGAGCGCTCGTTTCCCGGAGAGGCGGGAGCTTTGCGATCCTATGGCACTAGCTGGGCTCCTCATTGTCCTTATAAAACGTCGGCTAGTACAAAAGCTCCCCAAGTCATTTTGGGCCTTTGACGAAATCCCAAATATGTCGCCGATCGGCGTAACCTCATGTCTCTCTACGGGATCTCACGTATGTAAATTCTCTTAGATTCAACGTCTGTGGGCTACCGCTGTTCTCGTTTGCGCTTCCACTATGTATGGGAAGACGTACGTTGCTTGTGTAGCGATAAACTGGAAGGCATTTCTGTTCGCTAGCGTGTTATTGCAGTCAGTTCTGGGTACTCCTATCATACAGGAACCCGCAACGGGCGGACAAGAGTGATTAACATATTTATCGCACTTGTTTCCTATCTGCTCACGGGCCCTTCGCCTGCCGTTTCAGTCAAGAGTGTAGTTACACGCGGTCAATCGGGGCTGTGTGTACTACAAGTCAATATCGATTTTCTATGTAAGATACACCGTAGACCAGTTACGATAACATACGTTTGCTTCGAATTAATCTCATCCGGTATTGGGAGGATTAACCCAATGGCCACAAGGTATAGGCCAGGGGCACCATTATGTATCTGGGTGCTAACACGTTACTGGCATCCTGCACAAATCGGCGGACCTTCGCGCACAGGCTGCGGGGTGCAGAGATTCCGGTGATGCCTCGCTCTCTAACTTGTCTAGTGTTCATCGGACCAGTGCACCCTAGGGGACGGACTATTGTGTCCATCTCCTGTATAGAAGTCACCTACACGCTCTACTACTACAACCGTCTTACTAGCGTGGCCACAATGGCCATCCACCGTAGAGCTCAGAGTGCGACGTTTGTAGGGATTATGACGCCGTTCCACACGACGATGGATCATGTCGTATTTCATGTGGCGTTCGTAATTTCGATAAGCACGCCCAGGCACAGTTGCGTGCTTAGCTCCCAAGAAACGAGTTTACATAAGTTAAGACTACGATCTCTATTCACGAGCGTTTGTCCTTTACGAGCTTGTGTGCGACGAATGCGATTCGGATCCAATATCCGGTAGTGCAGGACCAACGGGGTCCAAGTGGATACTCTGGAAGGGCGGATATCGACCCGCATACGCAACGTAACTTTCCTCAGGATTTCTACGCTTCTCGATTCTCGATGAACTAAACTGTCACATCTAACTAAGATAAATAACTCGAAACCGGTCGAAAGTGTCGGCCAACCATTATGACGTTTTGCCGTGTTCCTTATGGGTCTATTGTGGAAAAATAGTAAGGCCCTTTTCCTGGCGTCATACCCACGGCTGATCCGTGTCCAGCCGATGCCTGCCAATTGCAGATCTATCTATCTGGAGGCGTGACAAACTCTACTAGCGGATACTGCGGGATATCCTTGATGTTAGCTGTCTCAGGCATATGATTGTCGAACCCTAGCTACGATTAGCTCTCAGGTCCCACCTTACTTATTAGTTGGGTGCACGTGTCCGAAGTGCGGCTTTGAGGCCTATGAATAACGGGTGTTTACACGGTTTCTTAAAGTACTTTCGTTTGTTGTTTGCAATTCAATTGGTGCACGGTGCGTTCAGTGCTCACCACGGTGGGTACACTCACCTGCGCGAAATTGTAGTCCAGGGACTAAGCCGCCGTAATGAACCAGTAGTCGGATGCCGGCAGGTACACGGAAAACCACCCTAGTAAATCGATCCGAGTAGGAGGGCCGTTGTACATTCCCAAGGAAGGACATGGCCAGCATTGTCACGACACTTCCATGCGCACTCATTATCTAAGGGCCTACATGGCTAGCTCTGTGAAAGTATAAAATAATATCACCGTATAATGACGTTCTAGTATTGAGACGATGTCTTAGTGTAGGAGATACATTTAGGGTCTGGCCGATGGCTCCCCCGAAGGAGTAATTGATCCAACGGGGCCCCACCTAAGGACAGAGGGGCAATTATTCGGGATCCAGTACGGCCTTACGAATGTACGGCGCACAAATTTCTGATTTCTCTAGGAAGTGATGCTGGCATTACCCGTAAGGGAGGACGAACCACCCGTTTAGCAACATGCACAAACCGTGGAGCCATTTATCAAGTAATCCTTGGTGACTCATTGACTTTTTAGCAGCAGTGGGCTGATCCAATCATTTATAAGCAGACATGTGCCGTTGGCTATGTCTCCAACGACACTACAAATAATTAGGGCAGGACGACTGTGCGCATGCAGACAGTCCTAGCTCCGTTTCTGCAGATCGGCGGAACGGACAAAAGTAAGTGAATTCCTACAAGGCAGTCAATAGGATTTTCTACAAGCTGATCGCTTGGTGATAGCAGAACTTGTCTGCCTGATTGTTTGATGGAACTCGAGCCTTAGACATGGGGCCCACAAGGAGTTAGTGAAAAGCTCCCAGCAAAAGCAAGGTAAAGCGTAGAGTACTCGATACAAAACTTGCTGGTGGGGGGAAAATCATTAGTAGTGCGTATCCTTTTCCTTTGCTATCCATAATTAAATACCCCCTCTGTGGTCTAGCCACCAATCCCCAGAGAAATTATAAGTCCTGAAACAGTACTACATTGCTATATTTCTATCTCATGGGGTGAACGTACGCAGCGCGCGTGTGTAGCAAACTGGGTGCTCGACCCATTTGGAAGAAGTAATTAAACACTAATGGCATAGACCATGTCTATGCGCTACCGAAGCGTAAGTCTAGTTACAGCCCCCAGCCCTCAGACTCACACTTGCCATTTCGCGTCACACTGTGGATCCCTCTTCAGCCTGATCGGGATTAATATCGATCTCAGTTTGCCACGCAATCTGAGAGTTACAGGGTCCTAGCGACATAAGGATGTGGGCCTGTGCCAGGTATTCAATCGCAAGACGATACTAACATTCCAGATGCAGGCAGCGATGGCGTGTATTTTGATTGCTAGCGCCTAGCGTACATCACTAATTATGCGGCGGTTTGGCTGAAGGCGCAGTCGTCTTACCGTTGTGCATCGACCACTACTAATACGTCTAATTGGGGTTCCCTTAGAATTCGTCTCCGTCATCGGAGTTGCTTTCAGGACTCCACGAGACGCGTCCAATCTTTTGGACCTTAAGACCGAAACGTGAGGCGGGGATGATGTCAGCTGTTCAGTAGCGTATTTTTAGTACATAGGGGAAATGGGCGTACCCCGTAACTCGTTTCACGATATTGGTGAATGGTAAATGTCGCCGAACCAGAATCGGGTGTCCCCGACTTGATACGGAACTGTTGACTGGCGATTATGAAGGTACCAGGCCCTGGAAGTGGGTACTTCTCGATGCTGGCGGTTCGCCAAAACTACATGCTCTGTAAGACGAGGGTCGACAGGGCTTGGATCCGAACAGAAGTTAACAGTCCCCCTAATCTGTACGTGCTCAGGAGGTATTATTAGCCCCAATGCCTAGCATTTGTGAAGTACCAGGTCCCGTGATTATCACCCAACTCCGGGGTCTCCCTTTTGTTTGCATCCGATAGAAAGTCTTACCGCTAGCAGCGTGACCTTAGTGTCTCTCAGTGATCCCACACCTGTCCGGGGAATGTGCGGAAACGCTAAGCTTTTTCATCTCCCACCCAACCAACTTGTCATCCTTGTTATAAGTTGCCTCCGTGGACAGCCATCGTGTACCAATGGCATCTTAGTTATATTTCCTCCTGCGAGATGCCCGTAATCGGAATAGCAATTAAATCCGCACCTGGAGCCCATAAATCGGCTCCAGATGACTACTTCAAGGGGAATCATGCTATAACGTCGAACGGATATATAGCTTGTAAACTACGGGGGCATAGCCGTAGATAGTTGATCTCAACATCCGGCGGTCTATCGCTATAGGCCTACTCGCCTTCACTTGAGTCCGCGCCCTAGCAAGCACCCGCGTGTGCGACCGCTTTAGATATGAGTTCAACCCCCCACCAAACAATTACGTAACCGTGTGAAGTTCAGAATCCTAAGCTGTGCCGGCGAAGCCGAGCGAACCTATCCTATAACTAGGGAATTGTACGTAAAATTAATCTATCCGAAAAGCGAAAGTTTGGGGTCGAAGATTGCCGGCAGCTCAAGTGCGTTAGATATGGCTCCGAACAACGGCGCGCAAAAACCACGGTGGATCTATATATGCGTCTGCGAATCTCATGTTTCCAGGGTGACAAAAGTGAAACATATAGCATTGTACCTGTTGCGCCAATTCTTGATGTCTCGGACTATTGCAGGTGCGTAGTCACTCTCGTGCTGCACTTGGAGATCCTGTACAGTGGGGGTACGAGGTAACTGAGCCTCGATGCATGACCCGGGTGATTAAGTCAATTCGCTACGGTGTCTTGCGTAACTGTACTCCCAGATTCCAGCACGCCCCTGTGACCTGCCCAACCACATGTCGTTTCGAGTAGCTGACTACACGCTTCTCCTATCGGACAGTAGGTACCGTTAGCACCGTGTTCCTGGGTCCCAACGGCCATATGTATCGCATATATGTGCCTATTCGTCGTTCAAAACCTTCTTCACACTTTATAGCTACGCAATGCTGGTTAATACCAGTGTCTAAACGAAACGCACATTAATTCAAGTCTCAAAGAGCTGAGTTGTTCCTAATCCCCCCTCTTTGGAACTTTCCGGAGGCACTTGAGTCATAAAGTTGCGATCTGGGATCTGCGTCGCCCGCCGTCTCAGAATCGCGCGACTTAGGGGCATCCTAGCGGCGATAAAAGGGAAAAGTGCCCACTTTTCTCATTGGTACGTCCATACAACGACTTACAAGAGGTCAACCCGAGAACCAGCGGCCAAATTTCAACACCTTCCAGAGGCCGCCGTCTTAGCGATGGCGTCCTCCTTCTACGTCACTATAACCCGGCTCTGTGTACGAAGTCGGCACGATATGTTTGGCAGTCGCGTTTGACGACACGAGAGGGGATAACTATTTTGATATTACACCCACAGTTCAAATTCAGTCCAGAGGTAGGTCCCCATAAAAGCCCGGCGTTTTGTAATACTAGCAAATTTTCCAATTCCACTATTCTGGCCTACTACCACGTTAGGCGTGGCCACGATAACCATATCTCAGGAGGATGGATGTATACAAGGGGAATCCATTTCGGCTTAATGTGAAACCAAGGTGTGTGTCGCACGTTTTTAGAACGCGAGGCTTATGCGTGACACTCTTCGTCAAGACTCCAGCGAGAGAGCAAGTATGCAACCCTTCTTGGTTGACGACCTCTTTAAGATCGGAATGAACTAATGGCGGGACATCCCGGAAGCCTTCATGCAGGATAGGCGAATTCGTTTTAACCTAGTGCCCTATAGCCACTAGGCGACCATGTGATCACAGAGCTTATGTTCTATAATGTGAACGCAATTAAACGCAAGCCATCCGCTTTCTCCCCTTGAACTTAACAATAGATCATGACACTGGAGTCGGCTACGGGGAGTGTGGTATGCTGTCTACTTGCTCGTCAAGCTAGAATGAGTGGGAGTCTGTCAAATTCGACGCACCTATCGCTTTCCGTGTTGAACGCTCAACACTGACGTGCGGTGTCTTATTAGAGCCCAGGGGGACTCGCCTGCCTGCTGTCCGAGCTTGCCCCGCTCCACCGACGTCCTGTTTCCTCCGCGCGGATTAGGAGACGACCACCCTAGTCTCTAACGGCGTGTGGCTCTTTATAGCACGCAGCCAGGCACTGGCAAGTCTGCTGTGGGAGGAATCCCGTAGTCGGGGGGAGCACTGACGAAAATACAAGCGAGGGAATTCAAACCACGGTGCGGCACGGAGAAGAAAGTAGCCGACGTTTCTGTTTTAGGCATCAAGCAAGTGCCGTGTTGGGCCGGCCTAAACATAATTAATATCGGTTCGCCACGGCTAAACAGCAAAGTATAATCTAGCATCGCTACTGGCATTTGCAGGCGGGTGACGGGAGTTATACCTCATAATGCGTGTTGGCAAACAACTTATTCCGACTCCGTTCAAAGTGCTGCTCGGGCCTACTGGAGGGTTACATCCTCCGGCTTTAACGATCCCGCTAATTATGCAGTCAGCCTCATATGTTTGACCCAATCATTAGATATTCTATGAAGGTTAGGGTATCCCTGGCCTGAAGCCCCTCTTTCCCAGAGTGAGAATCACATGGTCGCGCCAGATTGTTAATCGACTTTAGGGCCCCTATGTGCTGTGGGTAACAGAGCCCCCGGCTGGCGCTTCGCCGCAGCCTCGCTGCGCTAAACTGACATTAGCATTGTGCTGCTAGTGGCCAAATTACGTTGAGCTGGGGCGAAGATTAGGAGGGATTCCCACCTACATTACTTTCGGACAAATACCTGGCCATGAGCTTCTACATCCGGATCCGACTGGAACGGAGCGCAGTGGTTACTTCTTAGGGTATGGGGCACCCTTCGGATTCGGGGCCCAAGTATGGCAATTGCGCGTTTCCGCCGTTGTACCGATTCTAAGCGAGCTCAAACATTGTTACATAGCTCTAAGATGTGAGCTGGTTGTAGATATACCTAGACTTCGGTGTTTCAGTTCGAACCTTCTTAGAACGTTATTAATTCCTCAGAGTGACGACCCATTTTGGTCAGGTGTAGGTTCTGTCACGCCCAGTCGCTCGGACAGGCCGCGAGTCAGTTGCCCAAAGCCTTGTAGGCGTACTTCTGCTTTGGTGTGACAAATATTAGCGAGATTCCTCTAGGGGCATAGGGTATGATGACCATGAGGAGTGATGCGGAAGTAATAGCCGGGAGCAACCTCTTGGCTAGGTCAGTCGCCCTCCAATATCTTCGCAGTACTCACTATAATCTTGCGATGGGTCCCCGAGAAGGCCTGCAGTACGTCTACAATTAGTACGAGGTCTGTCCGTTAGTATTACTAGGGCTTCCAAATTCTCAGTATCTCAATAGGAATACCACAGTTCAGATAGATAACTTAGCAAGCGTGCGCACAGGTAGCAGGTACTCGTTAACCGGATCTACGGCTTCCAACCGAGTAGGTCGGCATGTCACATACAACTAGAACCCCGAAATCCAGTGAAAGCCGGGACGAAAATACGCGGTGTTAGCTCTACTCATGATGATATTTAATTTGGGATTTGTCCTTTGGGGCCTTTATCGCCTTCTCAGTTTTTTATTGTCCGACCGCATTTAGATACTTTTATTATCGCTGGTTCAGTCAGAGTCTACGACAGCGCTTTTGATTGTCATGGTTGGTAGGCGTTTCACTCTACCACTGTTAAAACGAATTTAGGCCAGTCCTTGCCGCACTAAGCGTAGTTCTGCGGTCGTGATGTTACCTGCTCTCATTACGGCGGTGTGTCATTGTACACGCCAAATCCAAAGGAAAGGGAAATTAGGCCGTTGTAACTCCTCGGGTTAGTATACCTTTGCACTGAACGCCAGTTACCGCTGTAGGGGGACGTATGGCAGGTTTCATAGCCTTCGCTCAGACGAGCCTACTGGATGAGTAACACGACATCTTGTCATGGATGCCCACACCGCGTCTGTTCTGGCAAATGCCGTCGACCGATATCAAATAAGTTGGTACGCTAGACATGTATCCAGGAAATTCCGCAGCACTAGATTAGCGTTTGGGATTGCTGTCCGTCGATTGATTCTCTTGCACCGCATACATTGCTGGAAACAGTTTATCTGAAGGATGTGTCCGCTTCAGATGCAGGCTGTCTCATCGTAACCTCAATGGCACTGGTCCTTATTCTCAAGTAGCAAGTGGACTTGCTTCCCTATGGCCTTATAGTCGCGGTGAGCTCTGCGGGCCTACATTCGTCCCAAGATTTACATAGCCTCCACATAAAATCAAAATTGTTAGGATCCTGTCCTCGCCGGTCTAGGCGGTGGTTACCGGCCGACACAGAGAGCCACCGGGGATATTGGTCATTCCTGACCCTAACGCGTGGGATATTGTTCATTATATGTGATAAATTATAATATGCATAGCCTCTATCTAGACAATGGGGCCCTGATCGACCGTCGAGGCATTCGCGTCGCTGCCCAAGCTTCTAGCAGGTTTCTGGGAGTCTCAATTGCCCATCCTCCGCTCCTAGACGCAGCAACTACCCAAATGCTCATAGTCCACCTGGGACCCCTAGGACACCCGTATTATTATTGCATCGCGGGAGTATCTGTTCCTCTAACGGTAGAGTGCCGTGACTCTCTACCTACCATTCCGTGATCTTTGGAATATAGGACTCCACCCCGCATATTCGGCAGGATGGGATCATGGTCTCGAATTAGTGGGGGTCGTTATGGCTTCATTGTCCGTCAGCTCGGCGCCACGACCCAGAATTCATCGCACCGGTTCAGGCCTTAGGGTTCGACGTTATCCTACTGTGACGTCCTCAATTGCAAGGACGGCTCCCATCCGGAGGACCGTTTCGGATCAACGTGGGGTGTGATACGTCTAGAAGTGCGCGGTAGATGTGCCACTTGCGCCATGGCTCAGCTATGGGTGTAGAAATCTCATCGGCGGTAGATGGCGCCTCTCCGGACACAGACAGCTTTGTAGCATGCTCTCACGACGGAGAAGATGAAGATAACAACAAGTATCGATCTCGCGTGACAGGATTGTTGCTAGGTGCGGACGAAACCTCCACGAACGGTATTATGAATGCCTGCAAGAGCTTATATTTATCACAGTTATTGAGAGCATACTGTACGACCAAAAGATAGTCCCCGCCCTTTGTGACACCAAATCTCTGTTGGTTCGCCTGGGATGCTTCTCCTATGGTCATCTGTGGACCCGGGTCAAGACGACGTGACTTGGAAATCGGAGAACTTACTCGCAAAATAGGAGCGTTAAGTTGACCGATAGACTATTCGACCTTCTAAGTTGCATACGCGATATAATACCAGCGCCTTGCGTAGGGGAGTCGCCCTACAGGTTCTTAGTGGCTTTTAGTTATGAACACACACACACACCGTCGACTCAATAAAGTACACGGAATCCGTGATTATCGCCAACAAGGGGTGAGTTCACCACGCCGTTTGCAAAATTAGGTTTTTGTACGATTTCGCCAGACTAGACAGCACAAATGCGTATCCATTACCGGACTGTCTAATGTCGGAGTCTAATATGCTCTTCCCCACCTTGCATCTCACCTTTCTTAAAGGGTGTCCCTGAGGATCGAGCGATATCCTTGGACAGAGCATTAAGCTCCAGCTTACACAGCAATCGCGCGGCATGTAATCACAGTCATAGACCTAGGGTTGAGCCACACGAATGGAGCGGCAGAGTCCCCGGACGACTCAGCACTCAAGAGGTAAATTGTAGGCAGGACGTAAATCCCCCTCTTACAGAGGTAGGGGGCGCCTAGTTATTTGCTACCCGGAACACATCGATAGCGATGCCGACCAAAAGGTAATCAGGGGGAAGCAGCTGGCCCTCTCCACGGTAGCGCAACAAGCTGCGTCGAATTCTAATTGCCAGCCTTCTTCCCGCAAACACTCAAATAGAACGACAACGTGTGTCTCACTATCCGTCATTCATAAGGACATACTGCCGCTTATCAGCTCTACCTACGGTACGTCTTGAGACTTGTTAAGTCCAGAAACCCCTATCTAATTTGAGGGGCCCGTTAACTCAGGGTACCTTGGTGATTCATAGCCAGCGTCGGGGCTGCAACGCCTATGCTACGAGACCGCCAGATAGGTGCGTCTTAGCTGGGATCAGTTCGAGGATACTTCGCTGGGTACCGCTGCGCGCCGCAGTTAGAGTTGAGGGTAACGCGCTACTACGACTCGATACGGCGTTCATCTCCGCCACTACGCCGGCAGCTTCTACGTAGTTTCAGTAGTCCGCCTTACTTGCTGCCTGAGCTGTATGTATTAGCTTCTGGACCGGTCACTGAACAATATAATCACTTATAGACATCTGGTCTCTAGGCTGACCAGAGCAGCAGATCCCCAGGAATCGCATCCAGAGCTTTCTCGTTTCGCCATTGTGGATGCGTACGCATGTGGGCCGTTTCAGGCAGAATGTATACCCTACAAAGACCCCCAGAGTTAAAAACAAACATAGCCGAGTCGGTGTACCTAGACATTCGCTGTAGAGTCCGTTTTACAATTGGTGCTGGATTATCGGTGCCTAGTCCTGGAGTCGACGTATTAGGCGATACGAACTTTGAGCGTCGTTATATTTTGATATCCATCGAGTAGAACCTCGAACAGACTCAGTGATTAGGCTCTGAGTCGTAGAGATAGCTAAACTAGTTGCGAGCTTTTCCACCATTTATACCTCAAGGGTGAGACCGCGGACCGGCAATGTTTCGTGTGGTCCATACACAGCATAGTCTACTAACTCGCCGTCGCCCTAAGAGGATGCGCAACCGAAATGGACGTGACTCTACGGCCGTTCCGTCCCCAAACATGTAGAAGAGCGCGCGCCTAGGGTTTTTTAATGAACAACCAGTAAATTTTAGAAACAGTTTTTTCCAGCATATAAACTCAAATTCCCAGATTCCATCCACCAGCGCTAGGAGTATCTAGTTGTTATAGGCAGATAGTTCCGTAAAAGAGCGAACTGGCAAACATTACGGTGTCAGGCATCGTCACTCTCCAAAGGCTCTCAATCACATTGCTTCAGTTAAGAATCGCTCGGCAGGGCGCTTAAACTGTCTCTGGGACATATCACCTATCACGTTATCTACCGAAGCAGTTCGATATGACGGTCGACGGCTCCGACCGGTACGCGCAAAACAACCGTGCGTAGCTCAGAATTCATGGGTGATTGCAGATTCTGGTTTTCGACTACACATGGTTATCATGACTGCCCGCCAGTGTTCGGGTCTCGAATGGCATCTGTGCATTATCCACATTGAGTGCTCGTTAGTCAGGCGGCTACCGTCGTCACTTAATCAGATTTACGACCGAGTTTGACCCGCCCCCGCCAGCGCAACTGGTATCACTTGCACCACGGGGGTCGTGCACTCTGTTCAATCATATGACCACAACAAGCTATTAAGCCGCCATCTAGATTACTGTTTATCAAACCTCAGGGGCATCCAATCGAATAGAGTGGGGAAACCTGATAACAATAACTAGTTCTTTATGCCAGGATTTAAGAAGCCTTAAAGAGTTCAGTAGGACTTACAAGAAACTGGTAGGCCGAAAAGGTACTGATACATAGTCTTGTTCGGCCAGCCCAACATTGAGATGGCCCGCAGCTTAGTATCTGTAACACGTTGATTAAAGCAGTCGCATAATCCGGTTACTCCCCTAAGAATTACCCTACACAGCTAGGCCATCGTACATGCTAGTTGTGGGTCGTGGCCGTACATAACACTAAAGGCTTAGTGGTAGAGGGGCTAACCCACCCTGTAAGAGAGGTTGGCGAGAATGGTCTTTGCGCGAAACAATGCTTACGCTAAGCCTTCCATCGATTGGCGACATTCCGAGATTAGGCTGGCGAAGTCTGTGCTCAATAGTTACATGCTAAAAGTTTGGGATTCACAAACCACTCCCGTATCCCAATATTGAGTACATGGGTTCAGGGGGGCACTTATGACCCCGTTTCTGGCTATACAGATGTCAACTATGTTCATCTGCTTATAGTGTCTATAACAGCAAGATTGCTTCGTCCACCTGGAGCGTATGCCATGGTAGGTCACCTAACTATTGATCAATCCCGCAAACCTAAGTGAGGATGTAGAGAGTAGCGATCAATGGGCACGGGTTCGGTTCAGATGCATGGCAGCTCCGACAAGTGGGCTTGAACAGTATTCCAGGGCGTGCAGTAGATGGTGGTCTTTCCCATAACTGTAGCGTCTCTATAACTTTACTAGTGTCTTTACAGTTTAAAGGTAGATTGTTGTAGCCATCTCAAGCCATGTACACCCTGAGAGTTCAGAAATTTGCAGAAGTTCAACTAAGTCAAGACCATCGAGCTAGAATGCCGCGATGACGAATCTGCTAAGATGCCAAAATGTGAACCCCGTGAAAGAAGGCCCAGGCATGGGCAAGACCTAGGAATAAGAATAATCAGATTCGCGCCGTGCTTTCCTATACTTTTTTTTACTGACTAGTCCGCGTGGACTCGCGCTAAGATCTAATACTGATATTACCGTACAACTAGGTAGCGATCAGTGTGAGCTTACATGCTTCCATGTGGTGGGATTGCTATACCATCCCAGGTTGATCAGTATCTATATGTCTTCGTACGAATGTTACATATGAATTTGCGGATAAGAGGCTGCACAATAAGCTGGCTATCTTACCCTGATGTTAAACTTTAAACGCTCCTCCCTATGCCTCACACCAATGCGGCAAATGCTAGACGTGTCACATGTCGTCAAAAATAGAGGCAATAGGTGAACTTGTGGCGAAATGACTTATCTGACCCTTCCCCTTGGAGATACCAAACCTCGCGGACCCAGACGTACTGATAAGCTCGGCAGCCACTCTAACGAAACCCGGTATGAGGTCTGAGTTGACTACTGCTCTGTTATCTTCAGTAAATATTTAAGGCGTCCTTACTATTCCTAGGGTACTGGGAGATCGGCGCTGGATGGGCACAAATAGCCTCGAATCTGCTACTACTAACATTATTATATCCAGAGGTTGGGAGGCGCAATCAGGCATAGCCGAGCAGTACATTTTAATCCGCCCGTTTGGTATTGATTTTCTCACCTCCTTGAATTCTCAAATGCTGTGTACACTCAAATCTATAGAGGTAAACCCAATTAGCTACAACCACCGGATAACGCAGCAGGTCCGGTTTGAAATTTTGTATGACCCCCTGGTGATGGCGCGGATTAAGGCATAAGGGCTTATCTACGGGTAGCGTAGATACAAGCCTAATGTAGCCTGAGCGACGGCGTGCCTTGCGTACCTAACTCACGCACGGGTGGGAAGTAAGACTATATGTAAAGGGCTCTGCTCAAAGTATCCTTGAGTGCCTGTTGTGTAACTCCACCCACGACTGGTATAACACGTCGGATACGGCGACATGCTTAGCTCTCTGGTGCTCGTATAAGAATAGTGATCCGGCTTGCACATATAAGTCGCTTGTAGGACGGAGAAGTCACACAGTGGCATTGCTTGGTGATAGGAGTCCTTCTCTGGTATGCAACGCTGGGCCGTGCTATCTAGGAAAGATACTGGCTCACGAGCGTGCTCTATGCAAACGCAATAGAGCAAATTCTGCTAATCTACTTCCTTACTGTCCGGAACTAAGCATTGAGAGTACACGCGTCGCGGCTCAGTCTATTAACCTTTTTTAATTTCCTTGACAAAACCAAACAGGCTATAGAATAATTCTTGATAGTTGCGAACGACAAGCAGTCATCCGTGCTCTCGTCAATAATGTGTAACTTAAGGCATCTAATCCAGGCCGGAACAGTGAACTGCGTTTATTTATCCGACCTGTAAGCGCAAATATTGTTGCTCACTCGATATCTCCCAATACAAATGCGCAGCCGTTCAAGCACGAGTGTATATTATTGACTACCAACAGCGAGGCGCGGCGATCGTGACGAAATCAGCCGACCTGCGCTTCGTGGGAGCTCTGTTATAACAGATCATTATCAACCGGGTACGTAGCTGTAAAGAAGGGACGACGTTACAAACCCCCGAATAAATGAGGCATCGAGTGGTAAACCATTATTGAGATATGTAGCGAGTATTAGAGCGTTGAAAAGTGAGTCATGTAGTTTCTTCCCTGACGAGACTATGAAGGATCCTCCGCTGTCTCCCTTGCGGTCCTGTTACGCCTATGTGGACGGTTCTTGGTGTGACACGATGTGCTGTCCCGCAGTGCTAAAATTGAGGCTACGCCTACACTTGGATGTAATCAGCAAGTGCACACCACCGTGACTTATTGTATCTAGGCGAACTGACGTTGCGCGGGTACTCTATACTTAAGATCGGATTGCACGGTTTGCTTTCCGTCTTGACCTGTTCAACGGCGTGGATATTTCATGGACGGAGCGTGGAAACAACCTCTTAGCTTCGGGAAACCTCGGATACCTCCCATCGAGCCATTACCCCCATCGTTAACGCCGACGTTTACCTGCAGCAAGCCTAATACATAACTGCTTCTATACAACAAGACAGTTCGAGGTCATGATTGGTTGTCGGTTTTTTGCGGCCAGACAGAATCGTCAGGTCCACCGTTAGACATACCACCCAACTTCGCTATGAGTGTATTCAGCGGATATTTACGCGCGTCTAGACAGTGATGGCATCGCTTAGATTAAATCCCTAATATCGATCCCTCCTCCGTACGTAGGTCCAACGCTAGAGCCTGGTTCTCTGTGGTCTATTAAGTTAGCGCTGTAGAAAGTGATTACTTCTCCTTGTCAGGCAAAATCGTATTAGAGTGAGGACCTGTAAGACGCACAAACATCGCCTAAGTAAACAAAATTCATAGAAGGGTGCCCATGTCACCCGCTTATTTCATGAACCACGCACTGGCCCGTCGCTTTATGAATCAATATAGTTCGTTTCCAGATGCTAGGCAGACATAGGTCAAACGTGAAAGAACCGACCTGTGTTGGTCCACTATCCCCAGGCATTTATAAACTGTCGTCTTCGGATCCTCGGTTTTTTAACGATCAGTAAACTCTCGTCCCTCGAGTAGCATCCCCTGTTTGCCGCTGGTCCCCTGCGGCGATGTCATGGTTCCAAAGTGTGCCTGGCCCAGGTCTCTTTCGGCGTTACATGTGCAGAGTATGCTCTACTCCAGAGTACCCCGCCAATCAAGCAAAAGCCACCGAGTTTAGGCGAGTGCAAGACAACCGTTGAGCTTATTAGGTTCGCAAATTTCTAGGGAGACGGGTCCAAGCACCGCGGTGGTCTTTAGACCGATACGGTTCTGTTCTTACTCCGTTACTCGACCCCGTCTACGGCGAATCTGCGTGATCAGTAACTGACAGTCATTAGCCTAAAGTCATTGCGGCCGCCGGAGTATCAAGTTGGTAAGGTCACTTCTGACAACACCTACCAGGGATCAGCGTTCGGCTTCAATTCATTAACTGCATTGAACTGCCGTCCGGCTAGACATAACTAGTAGCAAGATGGCTGTAGTGTCCGAAAACATATTTCATTGGGGACGTTATAGGATAGCTGAGAGCGTCGACACTCAGACCTCAATTTACCAATGTTAGAGTAAAATAGCTACCTCAGGCGATCAAATGCTCCACTTTGTTCCGTCAGACAATCTCGCCGTCTTGGACAAAGGCTCACATGCCTATTGCGAGACCGTGTCTTATTAGATTCTTCTACATTACGCGCAAAGTTACAGCACGTGCAAACACGGAATGGGATCCCGTGGCTTTGGGTATCCGATCAGGTCGCTCATAACTTTTTCTGTGTGGATCCTATATATTTATTTCCAGCGACGTAATCTGTTTAACGAGCTTTATAGGTAAAGGGGCGCCAACAGTCTGTATCCCGATCATCTTTAGACCGGAACGTCTTTTATACGTGAACATCCCTCACACTTGCATTCCTAGCACCCCAACACCCACAACGAGCGAACTGTCGCTGTATTCTCCCTTACGGAAGGGTGAATTTTATCCCGATTACACAATTCATAATACGATTCAAGTAGACAATTGCCTCGTTAGGTCAGGGTCATCCAGTAGTGCGTGTGGACGTAAAATGCAGACCGCACATCGTTAAGGAGATTGACGGCACCCTACCCGGTACAACTTACGGGAACGGGTTAACCCATCCGTACGCACTGCGCTTCGATGCAAGACTCTGGGCGCTGACATTCGGAGCGCAGCGTTATGTCTGTAATGGAGTACCACCCGGAATGATTGGGCATGCCACGTGGCCGGAGTACTCTCGTAGGATCGTATGGTACCCATGCGCCCGTTTCCCCACCCACGGCTGAAGTACCTCTGGAGCGGATCTTATGTCCAGGTTAATAAGATCTTGATGTACAAGAAGCATAACACTGCTCCGGGGTGTCGACGTCGCTGAAGCCAAGGTATTTGGCATCCATCCTAGATTTTGCTTATAACTCTATTATGCGCTCCAGGATGGCGGAAGCGCTCGATGGAAGCAGTCGGTGGGCTTCCCATACAGAGGAGCTAGTTGATGTACCGACATCTTCCTCACAAGAAGCTTCTGGTTTTCTGACCTGGCGCCGGTCGATCGGACAGGCTCTTGAGCAGACCAGCTCCCACGAGGAGCGGGACTCAATGATATGAGGGCTGGAGCCCTCAAAGGCTGTAGAGAGCGCGGAACGGCATTCCAACAGCCTCCATGCTCATTCTTCACTAGAAAGATACCAGCGGCAGTACAAGTCCTCGAGGCGGCATTACTGCTGACGCGTGAGTAACCAATACAAGAATGTGTCGTTATTAATATTCGCTACCTTTTTGGACACGAGTTCCGGAGCAGGAATAGCCTGGACTTTGTTCGCACCATAGCAACGTGCCTGTAAAAGATTTCACGTCCTTGATCTAAATTGCTTCATTGTTTCTACAACGGTTGGATTGCTTAGACCAATGGCTCCCGTTGGTAGGTAATTACCTTTCTCGGAACGGATGGCCTGCCCACGTCTCCACTACCGTCCGCTGAAGTCCTTAACACCGACGGTAACATGCCTATAACGTCGGTCGGTCAACAGGTCGTCCCAGATAACGGTGCTTGTGAGCCTGACAGAAACAGAATGGACGTGAAGGCGGAATGAATATGGAAGATTCTTGAAGATAACTTCCAATGTCAACCCGCTGTATATCATGCCTTTGTGCGAGACCTCTGATCAGTCAACGCCGAATTGCCGCTATTTTCGATATAATACGCTTACTGCGTTTATGTCCATCAGCAAGCACGCATTATGGCATGAATATCAGGCGTAGACGGAGAACATCAACAACGTGAATCTTTTATAAAATGGCAATCTTCGGAAGCGTTCACTTGGGAATGGCTTACCTAACGAGGCTTCTGTGACGCCACTGAAGATGGAAAGGCCGACACCAGGCCAGGAGTATGCTGTGCCGGATCGTTAATAAGTTAGATGCCCCATGTACGACGTTTGGCGACACTTTTACCGGTATGCCAGCTGGTCCACCGCAATCACTTAGAAAGCTAGTAGAGAATATGCTACAGGAATGACTAGTCCTCAGGCGCCCAACGATACGAATATTGCGCCCCTCTCTTGGTTTACTCACGGGCTGGGGTTAGGATTCTGCCCTGGGCTCGCGGCACTTGACTTTATATGACATCATCCGCCCCTCGTACTATATGGATGCCAAAAGCTATTATCCACCAGTCGGGTAGAAGCATTGATTGGTAATCCGCCGTGGTATGCTACCGCTCCTCCCCTCGTGCCAAGCCAGATACTACCAGAAGCGGCCCCAGGGGGTGACGCTACAGGGTACCGCTGAACTACATTCGCGTTTGGACGACCGTGGTCAGGCTATCTTAAATTTGGTAACGATCTGGTCAAGGGTCGCCGAAACGTTCGAAGGAGCTAAGGGTTTAGTCGGTTGACATTGAAGTGTAAACAGACTCCTCACATGTCTGGGCTTTCGACATGTATGCCGGTGACAAAAGGCTATCCGCTCTCCCCCTTTAGGCGTGTCATCCGGCAGTCCTTAGTTCAACGAGTGGATCCTCGCCACGATGGTCATAGGCCTGCCTTCTTTTAATGATCCCATTCCCGGGGCTCAAAGCTCGGGGGTTAACCTTAGCTGCCTAGCGTAACGAGAAGAGACCTATATGTTAGTCTCGTGATAGTATCATTGACAACACCGTCGGTCAAAGCCTCGATTTTATTTAAGGGCCACGGTATAGCCACTGTATGGCTGAGTGATCCAACGTCAATAATTCTGGTATGGCTGCGGCGCCACGAGAGGGTTATAAGCCTGGGTCCAGGGACTCCAGCACCCACCGATATAACTACCCCCGCCGCCATCATCGGGTAAAAAAGCTTCGAAGTTGCGTACAACGGTTCCGCCACGCATGGACTGGGTTTGCACTCGCCTATGCCGGTGCGGATCATCTCCAATTATCAGAGGCGGGACCGCAAGAGGGGGACGTAGAGGCGAGTATGCCCTTCGTTATAGCTTGTCGGTCCCGGATCTGTAAGCAAACCACCAAGTTGTCTGACACACCGTAAATACAGGGCGCCCGGTTATACGTGAGCTTTCTCAGACCGGCTGAAGGTTAGTGGTAGATGTGAGCGTAAAGCTTATTGTGTCCTGACTGGTTGTGGGTTTTGGGGCGTCTTAGGCCACTCGTCATGGGTGGCTTCGGGACTTGCCAGCCACGATAGTAACGTAAAATCTATTGTATATGAGCAGTCTGTAAGCAATTGGGTATAACGATCCTAATATTGTTGGCCCCGACATACTCCCTCCCAATTAACCCCCCCAGCACCGTGTCGAAATTTGAAGAGATTTATATACCAAGATGCTTGTACTTTGGAAAGAAATCCCCACCGCCCCAAAGCGGCCATCTGCTGCCTGATTTGGGCTAGCTCCCACAAAAAATTGATCTCGTATCAAGCAAGATTAGGTGGGGGAAAACGTTTACCGGATAGCGCGGTGTTCGCAGCGCAGGGGCAATCACCGATGAGGGCATAGCATGGTGAGTAATAGTGCAGCTAGTGCCCACGGCTTGTTAAACAAATACAATCCAGTCGGCACTTGTTTATGTCATAATAACAGGGGCCAAGACACGCAAATTTGAGTTCATGCTGGGGAGATCGACTTCAGTTCTGGTCCAATCTCGTTGTGATAAGTTAGTAAGACTCTCCGCGTCGACCTGATCATGTAAAAGGCTCTAACCCGCGCAATGAGCAGCGACATTAACCGGTCATGCCGCTTTTTAGGGTTCTCACTATGACGCTTGCAGGTTTCAGTAAGGTATCATATTCAAATATTGTCGCCGAACTTGCGCCTCGTGCGAACCTTATTAAAGGAGTGGTTGGAACCGGAATGTCCCCCCCTTTGTTTGAGTAAGCCGTAATAGGAGCAATCGGATCTCTCGAGGCCTATCTGAGTGAAGTGTAATGGCACTTGGCTATTAGACTGCTCAATAACCTGGCGGATCATTCGGACTGTTTAAGATATCAACAACCCGGACCTCGACAGAACTCCACCAGAACTCCGCAGCCCGACA